>NC_135824.1:57426979-57563733 GCF_964213995.1 Mustelus asterias | reverse complement strand
CCCCGATCCAAAATGGCGCTTGCTATTGTCTGCGATATGCCCCTCACAAAGATGGCGCCCAGCTGACGTTGATGACTCCACCATTCCTGTCAAAGATGGCGCGCTGTTCTAGTTTCCAAGGTGCCACTATCAAAGATGGCGCCCCGGTCTTGTCCCCATCGTGCCACTATCAAAGATGGCACCCGATTCTTGTCTCCAATGTGTCACTATCCAAGATGGCGCCGTTCTTGTCTTCACTATGCCACTTTAACTGGGTGTCGTGAGACTTCTTACTGTCCCCAGTCCAATGCCGGCATCTCCACATCATGACTCTCAAAGATGGCAGGCTATTATTGTTTCCAATGTGCCACTATCAAAGATGGCGCCTTGTTGTCTTCACTGTGCCTTTATCAAAGATGGCACTGTGTTATTTACTCTCTCCAAGACTGCATTCAAAACCCAGATTAGATTCTTCTCTAACCTGGACTCCATCAGAAATCTGTCAGTCGAAAAGACTTGTCGGACAAGTTAATTTTGGCTTTTAAAAAGCATATAGTCAGTTCATCAGCTGGAAGGAATTAAATTACTTGGAGAGCCTGGAACTGCTGGGTTCCAAGTGTGAATTTATTGCAAAGACTTGCTGCACTAATGGGCAAATTAAACCAAACAATTAGCATTTAAAAATCAATTAGGTACTTTCTCCAGCTGATGCTTGGGGACAGTTAAATGGTTGAGTGTTAATTGCCCTCATTTGCAGATAGCAATAATGCTGCAAAACCTTTATAAAATTAAGCTTATTTATTAATCACACATAAGGCTTACATTAACGCTGCAATAAAGTTACTGTGAAAATCCCCTAGTCGCCACACTCCGGCACCTCATTCTTCATTGTTTACATTGAGATTTTTGTTCAAAACTACTGCAGCCATGAAAATATACCCGTTCTTGCAAGTACAAAGTTCCTGAGTGTGAATAATTAACTGGTTTATCTAGTTTGCAGAGGTTGCTGAAATTTTGAAATAAAAGCAGGAGAAGTGCTGAAAAGACTCTGCAGGTCTGACAGTCTTTTGTGGACATGATGTGGAGATGCCATTTGCTACCAAATAAACCTGTCGGACTTTAACCTGGTGTTGTTAGACTTCCTACTGTCTTTTGTGGAGCCAGCAAGAGTGAACATTT
This sequence comes from Mustelus asterias, assembly GCF_964213995.1. NCBI lineage: Eukaryota > Metazoa > Chordata > Chondrichthyes > Carcharhiniformes > Triakidae > Mustelus > Mustelus asterias. The sequence goes on along the minus strand of NC_135824.1, from coordinate 57,562,575 downwards.
CAAATTGAATATGATCCTTCAGTTTGTATAATCCGTCCACATAATTTAACCCTTGGCCTCCAGGTCGTCTTCTGGTAAATTCACAGCACATTTCCGCCAAGGCTGGCCTTGTTCTGGATCTTTCCTCTGTGCCCAGAACTGCGCACAGTGCTTCAGGCATGGTTTGGCCAGAGCTTTGTTTTGATTTGATTTATTATTGTCACCATATATTAGTATACATTGAAAAGTATTGTTTCTTGCGCGCTATACAGACAAAGCCTACTGCTCATAGAGAAGGAAATGAGTGCAGAATGTAGCTAGGGTGTAGAGAAAGATCAACTTAGTGCGAGGTAGGTCCATTCAAAAGTCTGATCACAGCAGGGAAGAAGCTGTTCTTGAGTCGATTGGTACGTGACCTCAGACACTTGTATCTTTTTCCTGACGGAAGATGGTGGAAGAGAGAATGTCCGGGTGTCCTTAATTATGCTGGCTGCTTTGCCGAGGCAGCAGAAAATATAGACAGTCAATGGATGGAGGCTGGTTTGCGTGATGGGTTGGACTATATTCATGACCTTTTGTACTTTCGTGGAGTCATAGAGGTTTACAGCATGGAAACAGGCTCTTCAGCCCAACTTGTCCATGCCGCCCTTTTTAAAACAAAAACCCCAAAGCTAATCCCAATTGCCCGCATTTGGCCCATATCCCTCTATACACATCTTACCCATGGTCTTGGGCAGAGCAGGAGCCATACTAAGCTGTGACACAACCAGAAAGAATGTTTTCTACGGTGCACCTGTAAAGTTGGTGCCAAATTTCCTTAGTCTTCTGAGAAAGTAGAGGCTTTGTGGAGCTGTCGCGTGATTTTACCCCCCAGATATAAATGGCCAGTATTCCATTAGCCTTATGTACTTGGGCCCACAAGTGCATTTGGACCTGTGTAATAAATATATCATTAAGAAATTTCATAGATTCGCACCAGCATGTATTCCTGTGATGCAGTGTGCGCTAACTTTGAAAAGTTCTGTATTGTTTGGAGGTCCTATCTTTAACATGCAGATGTGAGTGGGGGCATAATCCATGTTACAGCACAAGGAATGCAAGAAATGATTAATTATAGAATCCCTACAGTGCAGAAGAGTCATTCAGCCCATCGCTGACAGAATATCTTACTCAGGCCCTCTCCCCCACCCTACGCCTGGAACCCGGTGCATTTACCATGGCTAATCCATCTGATCAACATATTTTGGGACACTAAGGGGCAATTTAGCATGGCCAATCCACTTAACCTATACTTTTTAAAATTCATTTGTGGCCAGCATTTATTGCCTATGCCATAGTTTCCCTTGAAACATAGAAACCCTACAGTACTGAAAGAGGCCATTCGGCCCATCGAGTCTGCACCAACCACAATCCCACCCAGACCCTTACCCCCATATCCCCACATATTTTACCCACTAATCCCTCGAATCTACGCATCCCAGGACACTAAGGGGCAATTTTTTTAGCATGGCCAATCAACCTAACCCGCACATCTTTGGACTGTGGGAGGAAACCGGAGCACCCGGAGGAAACCCAGGCAGACACGAGGAGAATGCGCAAACTCCACACAGACAGCGACCCAAGCCGGGAATCGAACCCAGGTCCCTGGAGCTGTGAAGCAGCAGTGCTAACCACTGTTGCTACCGTGCTGCCCATTGAGAAGGTGGTGGTGGGCTGCCTTCCTGAAAAGCTGCAGTCCACGTGCTATGGGTTGACCCACAAGGCCACTGGGACACAAAGGGGCAATTTAGCATTTATTATAGGACCCAGGGCTGGAGGAATTTAGGTCAAGTCAGATACACAAACCTCTGCTTCCAATATCCAATGCTGCAAATTTAATGCTGTACATAATTTAATGATTGCAGCCATGGTGTCTTTAATCCAAAGGAAGAAACTTCCTGATGGGTTTGAAAACACAGGTTGCAAGTCCCCAACAATAACAGATGACTGTTGCTTCTGCGTGAAAATCTAGCTTCACGTCCAGGGTTGGACCGAGGCAGTGTTGAGGTGCCCCCCTTTTGGATGAGACGTTAAAGAGAGAGTGCCCCTCTGGGAAGGAACCAGGTGCAGGCTTTCTCCATGATGTCCTGGCCAATGTTTATCCCGTAACCAACATTATAAACGATTATCACGCAAATGCTCACGAAAGCTTTTTTTTTAAATAGAAACCCTACAGTACAGAGAGAGGCCATTCGGCCCATCGAGTCTGCACCGACCACAATCCCACCCAGGCCCTACCCCCATATCCCTACATATTTTACCCACTAATCTACTCATCCCAGGACACTAAGGGGCAATTTTAGCATAGCCAATCAACCTAACCAGCACATCTTTGGACTGTGGGAGGAAACCGGAGCACCCGGAGGAAACCCACGCAGACACGAGGAGAATGTGCAAACTCCACACAGACAGTGACCCAAGCCAGGAATCGAACCCAGGTCCCTGGAGCTGTGAAGCAGCAGTGCTAACCACTGTGCTACCGTGCCGCCCAAACAGTGACATTAGTGCGCACAAATTGGCTTCCACATTTCAAACACACGGGGCAGCAGTGGCACAGTGGGTTAGCGCTGCTGCTTCACAGCGCCAGGACCCGGAGTTCGATTCCTGGCTTGGGTCACTGTGTGGAGTTTGCATGTTCTTTCCGTGCCTGCGTGGGTTTCCTCCGGGTGCCCTGGTTTCCTCTCACAAGATCATAGAATCCCTACAGTGCAGAAGGAGGCCATTCGGCCCATCGAGTTTGCACCGACCACAATCCCACCCTATTCCCATAACCCCATGCATTTACCCTTGCTAGTCCCCCTGACACTAAGAGGCAATTTAGCATGGCCAATTCACCTAACCAGCACATCTTTGGACTGTGGGTTAGGCGCATTGGCCATGCTAAATTCTCCCTCAGTGTACCCGAACAAGCGCCGGAGTGTGGCGACTGGGGATTTTCACTAACTTCATTGCAGTGTTAATGTAAGCCTACTTGTGACTAATAAATAAACTACTTTTACTTTGGCTGCCAATGTAATGTCAAGTATTCTATATCGCCACAAAACATTAGTGTCAAACTAGGTAAAAAACACAACAGAATGGTTTAAAAACAGCAATGATTTGTACGGTGCATAGGTGGCCACAGTCGAGACAGAATCTCGTCTCACCTGGCATCCATGTCTCTCAGACATGGGGCGTTTCAGGAGCAGGAACTCTGGCTCAATCATTTTACCACCATCCCCACCTCATCGCACCCTCGAGTTGAGGGGGTTGTGAAAGTAGCCCAGTCCATTGCGCAAACCAGCCTCCCATCCACTGACTCTGTCTACACTTCCCACTGCCTCGGGAAAAGCAGCATAATGAAGAACCCCACGCATCCCGGACATTCTCTCTTCCACTTTCTTCTGTCGGGAGCATGATACAAAAGTCTGAGGTCAAGTACCGACCGACTCAAGAACAGCTTCTTCCCTGCTGCTGTCAGACTTTTGAATGGACCTACCTCGCATTAAGTTGATCTTTCTCTACGAGATCATAGAATGTAATCATAGAATGTTGATCTTTCTCTACACCCTAGCTATGACTGTAACACTACATTCTGCACTCTCTCGTTTCCTTCCCCCCTCCTATGCTCTGTCTGTATAGCTCACAAGAAACAATACTTTTCACTGCAGACTAATACATGTGACAACAATAAACTAACTCCGAGTTGCAGAGCCCATCCAGCCCAGGAGGAAACATCCGAGATTAGATTCTCAACGCAAAATCCTAAACTTCTGTCAGGCTGAATTAACAGAGCACTGCAGCGAATAAAAATTGGCTATAACTTCATTTATTCAGATTTAAAAATTATATGATATTGTGCATTTATACAATGGTTGCAACTAGCTAAATATCGTACCCCCCCACACACACACACATGCGCACGCCCACTCTTCCCCGTGTAAGACATCAAACTTCATCCTATCAGATTCACCATGCATAGTAAATCTACATTTCCCCGAGAGCTGGTCTGTTTAGATCTCAACAGCTCCAGGAACGTGATGCCGTGTCCAAGCCAGCTCGTGGCAAGTACTGCCCTAAAATGCGCCAAAAAGGCAATTAAATACCTGACAAATATTCACCAGTGCGCACCGAGTAGCATACAAGGTGATTCGGGTTTAAAAACACGTCATACCATTCAATTTCCCCTTGGGTAAATTTCCCCGCCATGTGCCAAAACTCAGTCGAAAACTACCTTTGCTTACTTTTTGGGCTAACTAATCCCAGCAGGAATGTACGCATGCCCCCTCCTCCCCGCCCCCCCCCCCCCCCCCCCCCCCCCCCCCCCCCCGGCCACCGCCCCAGGGTAGAAAACAGCAACTGGCTATTCGAAAAAGCAGCAGGCATCGCGACTAAGGCCAGCCCCCCCATGTCTCGGGTCAGCGTTCGTATTAGAAACAAAAAACAGGGGGAAACCACAGGGGCGGCTATCATCTAACTCGCAAAATGCAGGCTGATAAAAGCTGCAGCGCGAACCTGGCAAACACAGTGTTTCCTCTATTCTCACGCCTAGACCTCGGGTCAGCTCGAACAGCTGCAAGTTTCATTGCAACAACATCAAGTTAATGCCATCAATTTAACCAGGCAAACTGCATTTACAGTCAGGGGAGCTCTGCAAGAAGGATTGAGGGGAAAAAGTGTGCGTGTGCTGGGGAGGAAAGGGGTGGCGGGGGGGGGAATCTACAGCTTCCAACAGATTGGGCTGCTTTGAGCTATTTATTTTTGAGCCAATCTGTAAGCACGACTATTTTCTTCCTAAATAAATGCAAAAAAACCAATCGTTTAAACTCTTCCAATTCTGGAATGTTCCTTTGCGTTTCTGATTTGCAATGTACGTTTTATCAAAAAAACATTCCCCCCCCCCCCCCACCACCTCCCCCTCACTCGTTGGGTACGGATTACGGAGATATTTTGCTTTAATATACACATATATACACAGCAGCTCCTTAACGCAAGTCGCTCTCTTCCCCTTGGATAGTTTTCTTGATGCGCAGAAGCATTGTCGTCAACCACTGGTCCAACCGCGAGATGGAATCGTATTCCTTCACCTGCAATGGGAATAAAGAGTTGGCTTCAATGCTTTTCCTCAGTGACGCCCACCGGGACATGGGCAGCATGGTGGTTAGCACTGCTCCCTCACAGCACCAGGGTTCCTGGTCAAAAGGTTTAAATTTTGGCTCAGGCCCCATTAAAAGAGATTACAATCTTAACATTAGAACGTTTGTTATATATTATGAGCATCTGTGGCTGACTACGGGAAGTGAGACAGCATCTCATGTCCTCCAGACCTCCTGAGACACTGCACATTGTCTCTGAACTGTTACTCTCACAGGCAACCATGTCAGCCAAGGCCAGCTCCTGCCTCTAAATACGGCAAGGAGTCTCACACCAGGTTAAAGTCCAACAGGTTTATTTGGTAGCAAACGCCACTAGCTTTCGGAGCGCTGCTCCTTCGTCAGGTGACGAAGGGATCACCTGACGAAGAAGCAGCGCTCTGAAAGCGAGTGGCGTTTGCTACCAAATAAACCTGTTGGACTTTAACCTGGTGTTGTTAGACTCCTTACTGTGTTCACCCCAATCCAACGCCGACATCTCCATATCTCCAAATACGGCTACAGAAATCATTAAAGTTTTAAAGTTCATTTATTAGTGTCACAAGTAGGCTTACATTAACACTGCACTGAAGTTACTGTGAAAATCCCCTAGTCGCCACCTGTTCGGGTACACGGAGGGAGAATTTAGCACGGCCAATGCACCTAACCAGCACGTCTTTTGGACTGTGGGAGGAAACCCACTCTGGCACGGGGAGAACACGCAGACTCCACACAGACAGTGACCCAAGCCGGGAATCGAACCCGGGTCCCTGGCTCTGTGAGGCAGCAGTGCTAACCACTGTGCCACCTACGAGGAGCAGGTGCACGTGTAGGCCAGACCGGGTAAGGATGGCAGATTTCCTTCCCTAAAGGACGTCAAGACGGGTTTGTCCGACAATCGATGATCGCCGTCATGGTCACCGTTACTGAGACTAACTTTATATTCTAGATTTATTAATGGAATTTAAATTCCACCAGCTGCTATGGTTGGATTTGAACCTGTGTCCTCCAGAGCATTAGCCCGGGCCTCTGGATTACTAACCCAGTGACATTACCATTGTGCCACCATCTCTTCCAACCACACCCCACCTCCCCCATGCCCCAACTTTATGCAAATGCTATTGTGCCTTTAGAAGGCATCACAAATTTTGTTTGACATATCAACGGTGGCAGAGTGGTTAGCACTGCTGCCTCTCAGCACCAGGACCTGGGTTCAATTCCTGGCTTGGGTCACTGTGCGAACTCCACACAGACAGACATTCTCCCCATATCTGCGTGGGTTTCCTTGAGTGCTCCGGTGTCCTCCCACAGTCCAAAACAACATACTTGTTAGGTGGATTGGCCATGCTAAATGTCAGGAGGACTAGCTAGGGTAAATGTATGGGGTTATGGGGATAGGGCCTGGGTGGGATTGTGGTCAGTGCAGACTCGATGGGCCGAATGGCCTCTTCTGCACTGTAGGATTCTACGATTCTATGAAAAAAGAAATGCTGGAAATTCTCAGCTAGTAGGGCAGTACATGGAAAGAAATGGAGTTTGCATCAGAACCTTGACCTGTTTCATCTCAACCTGACGCATTACTCAGAGAAGGTTCACTAGGTTGATGCGAGGGATTTTCTTATGGGGCGAGGTTGGGCCTGTACTCATTGGGAGTTGAGAAGAATGAGAGGCGACCTTACTGAGACATATTGGATTCTCAGGGGGCTCGACAGGGTAGATGTTGAGAAGTTGTTTCCCCTTGTGGGAGAGTCTGGGACCAGAGGGATAATCCCAGAGTAAGGGGGTCACCCATTGAAGACAGATGAAGAGGAATTTTCTCAGAGGGGAGTGAATCTGTGGAATTCTTTCCCGCAGAGGGCTGCAGAGATGGGGACGTTAAGTACGTTCAACTCATCATAGAAGAAATCATCATAGAATTCCCGACAGTGCAGGAGGAGGCCATTCGGCCCATCGAGTCTGCACCAACCACAATCCCACCCAGGCCCTACCCCCACATATTTTACCCGCTAATCCCTCTAACCTACGCATCCCAGGACTCTAAGGGGCAATTTCTTTTAACCTGGCCAATCAACCTAACCCGCACATCTTTGGACTGAGATGGGACAGATTTTTAAATCTTGTTTTAATTTGTTCATAGCATGTGGGTGTCACTGGCTGGGCTAGTATTTAGTGCCCAATCCGGAGGGCTTTTACGAGTCAACCAGCCATGTTGCTGTGGGTCTGGAGTCACATGTAGGCCAGACCGGGTAAGGGCGACAGATTTCCTCTCCTAAAAGGACATTGGTGAACCAGATGGATTTTTCCGACAATGGTTTATCATTTGAATTCAGTAGAAAATCTGGAACTAAAAGAATGTCACCATCTGCCATGGTGGGATTCAAACCTGGGACCCCAGAACTGGGCCTCTGGATTACTAGTTCCGCGACACTACTGCCTCCCCAATCAGGGAATTAAGGATTATGGGGATAAGGCAAGAAAGTTGAGTTTTGAGGGTTATCACATCAGATTGGTCGTGATCTCATTGAAAGGCAGTGCAGTCTCAATGGGCTGAATGGCCCCCTTCTGCTCCTGTGTCTTATGGTTTCTCTCCTCAGACACTGTCCGACCTGCTGAGTTTTCCCAGCGTATTTTGCCGTTTCTAACGCGCTGCATTGGCACCATTTTGCTTTCGTGTTGGTGACAAATCCGGTTTGCCCGCAATCTCGAGCACTTACCGCATCAGTGTAGCCATCGACATTCTGCTCTTCAAAGGCATCCAGAAGCTTCTTGACCAGTTTGCACTCCCTGGAATCCGAGAAGGCTGGGAACATTTCCTCATATTTTGTCACGGCCAACTGTGGAATAATTGAAATGCAGTGAGATAGGCTTCGAGATAAGATTTGTCCGATTAGATGCAGCAGGGAGCAAACTGATAAGGGGTAGAAGAGGTGAGACAGGTTATTCCACAAACCCATCATCCTCACATCACTGAATCCATAGACTCCCTACAGTGCAGAAGGAGCCCATCGAGCCTGCACCAACCAACAATCCCACCCAAGCCCTATCCCTGTAACCCCATGTATTTACCCTGTTAATCCCCCTAAGGGGCAATTTAGCATGGCCAATCCATCTAACCTGCACATCTTTGGACACTAAGGGGCAATTTAGCATGGCCAATCCATCTAACCTGCACGTCTTTGGACACTAAGGGGCAATTTAGCATGGCCAATCCACCTAACCTGTACATCATTGGATACAAAGGGGCAATTTAGCATGGCCAATCCACCTAACCTGCACATCTTTGGACAGTGGGAGGAAACCGGAGCACCCGGTGGAAACCCACGCAGACACGGGGAGAATGTGCAAACTCCACACAGACAGTGACCCAAGCCGGGAATCAAACCTGGGTCCCTGGTGCTGTGAGGCAGCAGTGCTAACCACTGTGCCACCAGCTGAGGGCCAGAATATTACCAGCACCTGATGCACAAAATTCTATCCTTAGTTTTGTTCTTAAAATAAAAATCAAACTGCTCTAAAATTCTCTCTCTCCCCAAGAATTAGAAGTACAGGATACGGTATAAAGCTTTCACAGTTGATGCCTGATGCTCCGACCTCTTTCCAAATACTCAGTAACATTTCTCACATCCACCACCTTTAAATGGCAGCACAGAGGTTAGCACTGCTGCCTCAGTGCCAAGGGCCCGGGTTCAATTCCTGGCTTGGGTCACTGTCTGTGTGGAGTTGGCACATTCTCCCCGTGTCTGCGTGGGTTTCCTCCAGGTGCTCCAGTTTCCTCCCACAATCTAAAGATGTGCGGGTTAGGTGGATCGACCATGCTAAGTTGTCCCTTATTGTCCAAAGATGTGCAGGTTAGGCAGATTGGCCATACTAAATTGCCCCTTAGTGTCCAAAGATGTGCAGGTTAGGTGGATTGGCCATGCTAAATTGCCCCTTAGTGTCCCAAGATGTGCAGGTTAGCTGGATTGACCATGCTAAATTGTCCCTTAGTGTCCAAAAATGTGCAGGTTAGGTGGATCGACCATGCTAAGTTGTCCCTTTGTATCCAATGATGTGCGGGTTAGGTGGATTGGCCATGCTAAGTTGTCCCTTATTGTCCAAAGATGTGCAGGTTAGCTGGATTGACCATGCTAAATTGCCCCTTAGTGTCCCAAGGTGTATAGGTTAGGGGGATTAGCGGGGTAAATATGTGGGGTCATTGGGATTGGGCCCAAGTAAGATGTTCTATCAGAGGGTCGGCACAGACTAGATGGGCCGAATGGCCTCCTTCTGCACTGGGATTCGATGAAATCACCTCCAAAAATAAGACTACAAGCTATAGGATTCCAAAAAGCGGCCAGAGGCAAAATATCAACCACATGGACTTGTTCTCTGGCACCATCCTACCTTGGCGTTTAACATGTCGACACAGAAATGGCAGAGAGCAGCTTTGAAGAAGTATTCTTTAGCACTGTACTTCAGGAGCGGGCTGTCCATGGCTGTAGTGCCTACCTGTGGTGGACAAAAAAAAGCATAAATTCACTGCAGGAATCGAGTGTTAAATGCAATAAAGGTTGAGAAAAATGAATAGGGACAGGGTGAGAAGGTGGCAAACCTTTCCCATTTGACCAATAAAAATAGAACACAGGAGACTGAAAGCGTTGAGCAACTTTCGGCAGAGATAGGGAGATAGCTCCTCATTCAGGCACCATTGCAGGGAGGCAGCGGGATTGTCACTGGCCGAATGATCCAGAGACCCAGTGTCATGGTCTGGGGACCCGGGTTCGAATCCCACCAAGGCAGCCAGTGAAATTTGAATTCAATTTTTGGAGGGACATGGTGGCACAGTGGTTAGCGCTGCTGCCTCACTGTGCCAGGGACCCGGATTCAATTCCGGCCTTGGGTCAGTGTGTGTGGAGCTTGCACATTCTCCCCATGTTTGCGCTTGTTCCCTACGGGTGCTCCAGTTTCCTCCCACAGTCGGAAGATATGCAGGTTAGGTGGATTGGCCATGCTTAATTGACCCTAGGGGGATTAGCAGGGTAAAAATGTGGGGATTACGGGAATAGGGCCTGGGTGGGATTGTGGTCAGTGCAGACATGGGCCGAATGGCCTCCTCCTGTACTGGAGGGACCAGCTATTATCAAATGGAACCAAGGAACTGACTCAACTCCACCCATTCCTACCACGAGCAGCTTCCATTTCCATCTCGACAACAAAGGGGGTGGCACAGTAGGTTAGCGCTGCTGCCTCACAGCGCCAGGGACCCAGGTTCGATTCCCGGCTTGGGTCACTGTCTGTGCGGAGTCTGCACGTTCTCCCCCGTGTCTGGGTGGGCTTCCTCCGGTTTCCTCCCACAGTCCGAAAGATGTGCTGGTTAGGGTGCATCAACCACGCTAAATTCTCCCTCAGTGTACCCGAACGGAAGTGTGGCGACTAGGGGGATTTTCACATTAACTTCATTGCGGTGTTAACGTACTTGTGACTAATAAGTAAACTCTAACTTTAGCTAAAGGGGGACAGGGGAGGGGAATGCTCCTCTGTGCGATGCCAAGCAAAGCCTTTACCCACCAACTAATCAGGGAGCTCCAACTGGAACCAAAAACTGTAGAGCTCTGCGCCTCCACATTAAGCAGCTCGGAGACAAACATCCTGTGTGTGAAAACATTCACTGACCTGTTCATATATCTCCACCGCTTTGGGATATTGCTCAAGCTGTGCAGCATACGTAGCGACTTTCAGCAAACACTTATTTGCAGAACTACAAAGAGAAAAAGAAAATCAACAGGCTCAATATATTCAGCACAATCCCACATGACCACTGCACAACTAAAAGTAAAAAAACTCTTGTTTATGCACATGCTTCATTCACTGTTAAGAAATTTTGGTCACTCTCATCACAGTGGCAGGCACCGCTGCCTCAGTGCCAGGGACCCGGGTTCAATTCCCGGCCTCGGGTCACTATGTGCGGAGTTTGCACGTTCTCCCCGTGTCTGTGTGGGTTTCCTCCGACAGTCCAAAGGCGTACGGGTTTGGTTGATGAACCATGGTAAGTTGCCCTAGTGTGAGGGGGATTAGGAGAGTAAATGTGGCGTTACGAGGGCAGGACCTGCGTGAGATTGTTGTTGGCATAGGCTAGATGGGCCAAATGGCCTCCTTGTGCACTGTAGACTCGATGATTCTATATCCATGTTTTTCTTTTTAATTCATTTGTGGGACATGGGTGTCGCTGGCTGGGCCAGCATTTATTGCCCATCCTAGTTGCCCTTGGAGGGCGATTGAGAGTCAACCACATTGCTGTGGCCCTGGAGTCACATGTAGGCCAGACCGGATAAGGATGGCGGATTTCCTTCCCTAAAGGACATTAGTGAACCAGATGGGTTTTCCGACAATCGACAATGGCTTCACGATCATCAGTAGATTCTTAATTCCAGAATTCTTTTTTATTGAATTCAAATTCCACCGTCTGTCGTGGCGGGATTCGAACCCAGATCCCCAGAACATTAGCTGAGTTTCTGTTTAAAGTTCATTTATTAATAGTCACAAGTAACAGTGCAATAAAGTTGCTGTGAATATCCCCCGGTCGCAACACTCCGGCGCCTGTTCGGGTAACACCGAGGGAGAATTTAGCACGGCCAATGCACCCTAACCAGCACGTCTTTCGGACTGTGGGGGGAAACCGGAGCACCCGGAGGAAACCCACACAGACACGGGGAGAATGTGCAAACTCCATATAGACAGTCACCCAAGCCGTGAATTGAATCTGGGTTCCTTGCGCTGTGAGGCAGCAGCGCTAACCCACTGTGCCACCCAATGTGTAGGAAATATGGAAGCCAATTTGTGCGCAGTGGACATTTGCGTGATAGTGTTTCGCGATGTTCCTTACGGGATAAACATTGACCAGTACATTGTGCTAACCCCACTGTGCCATCGTGTAGCTCCAGTGTGGATTGATAATCTCACGATAATATCACGAGGCCATCACCTCCCGTATCAGTTTAACACTGATAACAATGGATGTACAAACCCCTTGCCCTGGTTGAAGGGCGAGGGCAAGGAGATATTGAACTGATCTTTTTGCACAACTCTGTGCCATTAGCGTGCTATTTCATTATTCCAAAATGCAGCAACTGGACACAACCGACGTGACATTAACAGAGCGCGAATGCAGGAGTCTTCCCCGACTGTGAAGAGAACGAAGTGAAAGTCCTTTGCAAGTTTATTCGGTGGCAATAAAAGCTTCGCTAACCTGTTGGACTCTTCACCTTTGTAGTAATCAGCTGCCTGCTCGTAATGTGCAATCGCCTGGAAGTGAAAAAGTTCAGCGGTGAGGATGCTTCAGAGAGAAACAACATTTTGCCAAATCTGGACCGTGAACAGAGACAGGGTAGGAGTCTCATTTCACAGTTTGAACCAGGACAGAATGAGATCCAGCCATTAAACGACGCACGGTTTTAAAACTGACAGCAATAATGCAGCCTTTTTCTTATCTTTCAACAGAGGATACATTTTTTTTTTAAAAAAAGCACCACTGGGTTTGGGTGGGGACAGGAATGGACACTTTTACGCAGCCCACTGCAGGCGAATAGCCAATGTCAATTCCACATGACAATTTATCACTTGGATGACAAAGGGGTTAGTGACTTGCTCGCAACTTCCCCCACGATCTATCCCCCACCCAGTGTAAATTCCCCCAGTCCTACAATCTTCAAAGATATTTGCATTTCTCCCATTCTCGACTCTTGTGCATCCATTTTAATTGCTCCACCATCGGGTGTGTGCCTGCAGTTCCCTAAACTCTGGAGTTCTCTCCCTCAAACCCTCTCCTTCAAAATCCATGTAATTGAATAGTCATCTGCCTTAATAACCTTTTTTGTGGCACAGTTTAGCTTGATAAACCTCCTGTGAAGCGCCACAGGGTTGTTTTAACGGCGCTATATAAATGCAAGCTGGTGTTGTGATCAGCTCCTGTGGAAGAACCATGCCAGCCCTCCAGGAGCAGAGAGAATAATTGGGACGGCGACTTATTATCTAAATGGGGAGAGACTTCGGGGGTGCTCCGGTGCAGAGGGATCTGGGGGTCCTCGTCCATGAGTAACAGAAACCTAGCATGCAGGTACAGCAGATAATAAAGAAAGCAAATGGGATGTTGGCATTTATAGCTAAAGGAATCGAATATAAAAAGGTAAGGAAGTATTGTTGCAACTATACAAGGCATTGGTGAGGCCGCACCTGGAGTATTGTGCACAGTTTTGGTCCCCTTATTTGAGGGGAGATGTAGTGGCATTGGAGGCAGTTCAGAGGAGGTTCCCTAGATTGATTCCAGAGATGAGGGGTTTGTCGTATGAAGAGAGATTGAACAGTTTAGGCCGATACTCTCTGGAATTGAGAAGAATGAGGGGAGATCAAATTGAGGTATACAAGATGATAAAAGGTCTGGATAAAGTAGACGTGGAGCGGATGCTTCCTCTTGTGGGGCATTCTAGGACGAGAGGTCATAGTCTGAGGATAAGGGGCAGCAAATTTAAAACAGAGTTGAGGAGAAACTACTTCTCCCAAAGGGTTGTGAATCTGTGGAATTCGCTGCCCCAAAGTGCGGTGGGTGCTGGGACAGTGAGTACATTTGAGGAGGAGTGGGACAGATTTTTAATTGGGAATGGGTTGAAGGGTTATGGGGAGAAGGCAGGAGAATGGGGATGGGGAGCATATCAGCCATGATCGAATGGTGGAGCGGACTGGATGGGCCGAATGGCCTAATCCTGCTCCTATCTCTTATGATAAGATCATAATTCCCAGCTCCCACTAAAAGCACCTCAATAATTTTCACACAACGTGTTATCTAGATAGCAGAGGCCGAGAAACGTTCCTGATTGGTTTCTGTAATCACCCAGAAACCTTCTGTCCTCAAGCTATTAAAACATGAATGAAAAGCAAGGGATGAGGAGTGAGACAACTTTTAGCGTTACATGGCAATTTAGATTAACATTTTTTTTTTAAAAGGCCAGAATAAAAAATAATCAACCCAATATTTCACAAAAATTCAACAGAAAACCCAAGGAGGGCTCGGATACCTACTTTCTCTATGTCCACCAACTCACTCTCGTAAATCTCCGCGATGGATATGTGATGTTTCGCTGCGATCGTGAAGCGACCCTGAACACAAATACAAATTCGTGTCACAGACTTGCACTTTGGAAAACTTTCGCAACAGCGAAACAAAGGAGGGTCTGCAAAAAAAGGTCCGTCTCAGACGAGCAGCCAGTTTTCCAGGATGGAAACAGAAAATGCTGGGAAACCTCAGCAGGTCTGAGGCAGCATCTATGAGAGAGAGAATAGAGCCAATGTTCCGAGTCTGGATGACCCTTCGTCAGAGTGAGTGATAAACTGATACGAGAGATGATGGCCTAGTGATAGTATCGCGAGATTATGAATCCAGACTGGGGCTACACGGTTGGCACAGTGGGTTAGCACTGCTGCCTCTCAGCACCAGGGACCCGGGTTCGATTCCCGGCTTGGGTCACTGTCTGTGTGGAGTCTGCACGTTCTCCCTGCGTGGGTTTCCTCCGGGTGCTCCGGTTTCCTCCCACAGTCCAAAAGGCGTGCTGGTTAGGGTACATTGGCTGTGCTGAATTCTCCCTCAGGCGCCGGAGCGTGGCGACTAGGGGATTTTCACAGCAACTTCACAGAATCATAGAAACCCTACAGTACAGAAAGAGGCCATTCGGCCCATCGAGTCTGCACCGACCACAATCCCACCCAGGCCCTACCCCCATATCCCTACATATTTTACTCAAATCCCTCCAACCTACGCATCTCAGGACACTAAGGGGCAATTTTAGCATGGCCAATCAAACCTAACCCGCACGTGCGGGTTAGGTTGATTGGCCAGGTTAAAAATTGCCCCTGAGAGTCCTGGGATGCGTAGGTTAGAGGGATTAGCGGGTAAATATGTGGGGTGGGATTGTGGTCGGTGCAGACTCGATGGGCCGAATGGCCTCCTTCTGCACTGTAGGGTTTCTATGATTTCTATGATGATCTTTTGGACTGTGGGAGGAAACCCACGCAGACACGAGGAAACCCACGCAGACACGAGGAGAAGGTGCAAACTCCACACAGACGGTGACCCAAGCTGGGAATCAACCCCAGGTCCCTGGAGCTGTGAGGCAGCAGTGCTAACCACTGTGCTACCGTGCCGCTTCATTGCAGTGTTAATGTAAGCCTACTTGTTTAGCTCTGACGAAGAGTCATCCAGATTTGAAACATTGGTTCTATTCTCTCTCCACAGATGCGGTCAGACCTGCTGAGATTTTCCAGCATTTTGTGTTTTTGTTTCAGATTCCAGCTTCCGCAGGGTTTTGCTTTTACCTTCTTCCAGGCTGTGTTGTGCTTGGTTAACATTGAATCTGGACATGTGCTTGTTAACCCTGCTTTAATCGTCTGCAACACCAGCATTAACCGTCCTGCTAATTTAACAAACTCAATAAGAATTGTACATGTTGACAGAGGGGAAGATTTTGAAATAGCATGTCTTCCTATCAGTAAATCTCAAAAGAATTTCCCCTCAGATTGCAGCAAGATCTGTTGGTTGGACAGTTCTCTTAAAATAACCGCTAAAAATCAACTAATCATAGAATCCCAACAATGCAGATGGAGGCCATTCGGCCCATCGAGTCTGCACCACAACAATCCCACCCAGGCCCTATCCCCATAACTTCACATATTTACCCTGCTAGTCCTCCTGACATTAAGGGGCAATTTAGCATGGCCAATCCACCTAACCCACGCATCTTTGGACTGTGGGAGGAAACCGGGGCACCCGGAGGAAACCCACGCAGACACGGGGAGAACGTGCAAACTTCACACAGACAGTGACCCAAGCCCGGAACTGAACCTGGGTCCCTGGCCTTGTGAGGCAGCAGTGCTAACCACTGTGCCACCGTGCTGCTCTAAAAACATGAATGCAGTGCCACACTACCACAAATTCTGCAGTCAAGTATCCCATATTTGGGGCCATCGCAGGTTTTAGCACACCCGGAGTGCAATGGGATAACTTTATTCTGGAAGAGCAAGCTGCTTTATCATTCACTCTTCCCTGCCAGGTAAGTATCCGAAAACAAATGGCTTTAGGAGTAATATATTTTGTTTCCCATCTATGTTAAGCAGACAAGAATCTGATTACAGCATGTTGGATCGCCACAAGCTCCTGTTGGGGGAGACAGATCTTTTGATTCCCTCTGGTCTCCCCCAAGAATGAGTAGATGTGAACATCACAAGCTCACAGAGATAGTAGCACAGCAGAGGGGTTTGGTGCATCACCCCACCATCACACAGCAGGGTCCTACAGAAAATGACCAGTTTATTCTGGCACCGACGGAGGGAGGAATGTTGGCCAGCACACTGAATAGGGTTGTGGGGATCCTTTCCAACACCCCGAACATTCGGACCAAGCCTCAAGTTATGACCTAACTGACAATGCAGTCCTTGTGGTCAAACGTCTGGAGTGGGGGCTTGAACCTGCAACCTCCTGATTCGGAGGCAATGCAGTTGATTTTCAACATTACGAATATTTAAATCAGCATCTTACCATATCTGTGTAGATCTCGATAGCCCTGTTTAAACAATTAATGGCCTCTGGAAAAAATAAAAAACACAAACATTAGCATTTTACAAAAATTAGGCTCATTGGCAATATCAAAAACTATTATGCCCTGTTTCCATCTCTTTCTCTGCTGTACTGTTAGAATCCCTACAGCACAGAAAAAGGCCATTTGGCCCATCGAGTCTTCACCAACCACAATCCCACCCAGGCCCTACCCCCATATCCCTACATATTTACCCACTAACCCCTCTAACTTACACATCCCAGGGCACTAAGGGCAATTTTAGCATGGCCAATCAACGTAACCCACACATCTTTGGACTGTGGGAGGAAACCGGAGCACCCGGAGGAAACCCGCGCAGACACGAGGAGAATGTGCAAACTCCACACAGACAGTGACCCAAGCCGGGAATCGAACCCAGGTCCCTGGAGCTGTGAAGCAGCAGTGCTAACCACTGTGCTACCGTGCTGCCCCTTGTTACCCAGTCCCAATGATGACTGACAGAAAATTTGCACCAGGCACTCATGTTACGCTCAAGTAGTGTTACTCAGACACAGTGATGTCATATCATGCTCCTGATTAGAATAGAATCCCTCCAGTGCAGAAGGAGGCCATTCGGCCCATCGAATCTGCACCGACTCTCTGAAAGAGCATTGGGGTGACCAAATTTTCAGAAATCCAAACTGGGACACACTGAAAAGCCAGAGGAAGATGGGGCTCCATGATGATGCGACATGTTGGGTGGCTAATGGCAGCAGTCTGGGGGAGGGGCAATTGAAGGTGGGAGGCCACGAGACCTCCCAGAACATGTCCAGACAGAATTGGCCACCCTGTCCCAAAGATCAGTGAAAAGGCGGCATCAACGATGAAGCTGGTGGCACCAAACTAGGTGCTGACTTGGGGGTCAATCACGAGGGGGAATCATTTTAGGGTGAGAGGCAGGAGATTCAGAGGGTATTTGAGAAAAAGAAAATTCACCCAGAGGGTGGTGGGAATCTGGAATGCATTGAATCTTCGAATCTTAGAAACCCTACAGTACAGAAAGAGGCCATTCGGCCCATCGAGTCTGCACCGACCACAATCCCACCCAGGCCCTATCCCCATATCCCTACATATTTACCCACTAATCTCTCTAACCTACGCATCCCAGAACAATTTTTAGCATGGCCAATCAACCTAACCCGCACATCTTTCGGACTGTGGGAGGAAATCGGAGCACCCGGAGAAAACCCACGCAGACACGAGGAGAATGTGCAAACTCCACACAGACAGTGACCCAAGCCGGGAATCGAACCCAGGTCCCTGGAGCTATGAAGCAGCAGTGCTAACCACTGTGCTACCGTGCCTGGGAAGGGAGGAGGACGGAAACTTTACAATAGTTAAAAAGTATTTACATGAGCACTTAAAACATCGTAACATTCAAGGATATGGAACAAGTGCAACCCACACATGGTGGCACAGTGGTTAGCACTGCTGCCTCACAGCACCAGGGACCCGGGTTCAATTCCCAGCTTGGGTCACTGTGTGGAGTTTGCACGTTCTCCCCGTGTCTGCGTGGGTTTCCTCCGGGTGTTCCAGTTTCCTCCCACAGTCTGAAAGACGTGCTGCTCAGCTGCATCGGCCGTGCTAAATTCTCCCTCAGTGTACTCAAAAAGGCGCCCAAGTGTGGTGACTAGGGGATTTTCACAGTAACTTCATTGCAGTGTTAATGTAAGCCTTACTTGTGACACTAATAAATAAACTTTAAAGACTGTTCACTGCATTTCCTCACTCCTTTGCAAACAAGAATATGTCTGCAATTCATTCGTGTGACACGGGTAAGACAGGTTACCTTGGGGGTCGGCTTTCTTGAAGGCGTTTCCTGCATCCACAAAGTTTGTTGCTGCATCGTGTTTGCTCTGCAAGTGGAGGTGGAGTTTCGCAGCCTCGCAGAAGGCATTGCCTGCGGCTAAAGAAAAACATACACACATTAGGAGTGGGTGATACCAGCATACTCTGCAAAACAGCAGATACAGTGAACACACAAACTGTTCTGCGCACAAAGAGCTGAAAGAGGATTGCAAATATATGCACAGTCGAGCCACGTCTAGAATTAATCAGGCCACATCTTGCATAATATAATATTCCTGGAGATAAACGTGATACTCCTGGTATCCAGGGTTAGATGCTTTACCTGCATTCTGCATGGATCCAATCCAGCTGCAGAGGTGTATCAGTTCAGTGTGATTGGGGAGGGAGGGAGAGCAGAGAGAGGAGAGGGGGCGGGGGAAGAGTGATAAAGAAAGATAGGGAGTGAGAAGCCCCGTTCCTGAATTTATACTGACCCTGACAAAAACCGCAGGAGAAGGCTCCTTAAACTGAATTGGCCAAGCACCTCCATCCACACTAAACCAAAATGGCAGTAACCAACACAGGAATCAGGCAGCACAGAGGTTAGCACTGCTGCCTCACAGTGCCAGGGACCTGGGTTCGATTCCCGGGTTGGATCACTGTCTGTGTGGAGTCTGCACGTTCTCCCCGTGTCTGCGTGGGTTTCCTCCCACTGTCCAAAGATGTGTAGGTTAGGTGGATTGACCATGCTAAATTCTCCCTCAGTGTACCCGAACAGGCGCGCAATGTGGCGAGTAGGGGATTTTCATTGCAGTGTGAATGTAAGCCTACTTGTGGCTGGTGCCTCTGAGTATTTATCAGGCAGTAGATTCTTTAAAGGAATGGTACAGCACTAGAAGAGGCCATTCAGCCCCTCGTGTTTCTGCTAGTCTCCTTAGGAGCAATTCACCTCGTGCTGCTTCCCTCGCCTTCTCCCCAAGGCCCTGCATGTTCTTGCTTTTCAGAGAATCCAATTCCCCCTCAAATATCTCATTTGAACAAGCTCTCTTTTTCTAAAAGAAAAATGGCTTAGATATTAAACGATAATCATTGTCAGGAGATTGCACTCCCAACACGTAACTGTGGCACTTTGCCTCAAAGCCTGGGAAACGTGAGTGCTGCCTGCATTTGCATCGATTTGCTTGTCAGTGCTCACTCGCTGAATCTACTGCCTGATAAATACTCAGAGGCACCAGCTAGCAGGTTCACTCCGAACTCGGCCAACACTGCCACAGCACATTGTGCATTTTAACCAAGTTTACAGGGGAGAGGCAATGACCAGGCAGGGGGGCGAGGCTAGCCCATTGCACTTAGGGTCTGCTGACGCCTCCGATAGTGGTTTGCCCAGGCCAGGGTTAGAGTAAGGGATCAGGATAGCCAATGAAGTAAAACTGAGGCTTTACCTGATGCAATTTCTCAAAGCAGTGCACCAAAGATGTGCAGGTTAGGTGCATTGGCCATTTGAAATTGCCCCTTAGTGTTCCCGGGACGTGTAAATTAGAGGGATTAGCAGAATAAATATGTGAGATTAGCAGAGTGAATATGTGGGAATTCTCCTTACAGATACTGCCAGACCTACTGAGATTTTCCAGCATTTTCTCTTTTGGTTTCAGACTCCAGCATCTGCAGTAATTTGCTTTTATTTAAATATGTGGGATTACGGTGTTAGGCCTGGGTGGGATTGTGGTCAGTGCAGACTCGATGGGCCCAATGGCCTCCCTCTGGGGCGGCACGGTAGCACAGTGGGTTAGCACTGCTGCTTCACAGCTCCAGGGACCTGGGTTCGATTCCCGGCTTGGCTCACTGTCTGTGTGGAGTTTGCACATTCTCCTCGTGTCTGCGTGGGTTTCCTCCGGGTGCTCCGGTTTCCTCCCACAGTCCAAAGGTGTGCAGGGTTAGGTTGATTGGCCAGGTTAAAAATTGCCCCTTAGAGTCCTGAGATGCGTAGGTTAGAGGGATTAGTGGGTAAAATATGTGGGGTAGTGCCTGGGCGGGATTGTGGTCGGTGCAGACTCGATGGGCCGAATGGCCTCCTTCTGCACTGTAGGGTTTCTATGATTTCTGCACTGCAGGGATTCTATAATTCTAAAGCCATCTCGGCCTTTTGGGCTAAGATGAAGCGTTAGAACAAGCCCGGGAGGGGGTGCAATGCCTCATCCTGTCAACTTGGATCTTGTTTGCCCGAACCCAAGATGGGATGGAAAGTCTTGTCTCGTCAGCTTGGATCTGGTTTCTCCCTCATGTGGGGACCACGACTGGACTTGATTCGAATTGGCATCTTTGATTAGAAATAAAGTATGGAGAGGTACAAAAAAAAAGTTTGCACATTGTTAAAATCTCGATTATATCCATTGGCATGTCAATTTGATCTGTGCTTGTTCCCTGCTACTGGTACAAGTAGCTGCGCGTAAGGCTGATTAAGTCTCATCGTTCCTGCAATCGAACCCACAAGTGTAATTTGGAAACAAGCCAGGCAACATCACACACCCACCGGACCAGACACAGTGCAGCCCAAGTGGGGCGGTTTGCTATCTATACTTACCACTCCAGTTCTTGGCCATCTTAAACATATTTGCCGCCCTGGCGTACATTTCACATGCTTCTTCTAATCTGGAAGATCCCCTGAACAAAAAGGAAGAAGGATGTTAAAATCTGGACAAGGGAAGAAACTTAGATGGGGGGGGGATGTCCTCTGGTCAATACCTGATGGGTCGACAACACAAAACCAGCCCAAATCATCACTAGATTGTCAGGGAAAGAGACAAGAGAATGTTATGTGAATGCAGGGAGTTCTTCTCGCCTTGGCAGTGCGGTTGTCACCGTGGAGACAAAGTTCAAAAGCCACTTCAGAGACTTATGTGCAATCTCAGCCGACACTCCAAGTAACATTCATTCCACACAAGCGCCAGACAATGACCACCTCCAACAGGAGACAATCTAACCATCGCCCTATGATATTCAATTGTATCATCGTCACTGAATGCCCCCACTACCAACACCCTGGGGGGTTACCATTGACCAGAAGTTGAAATTGACCCAGCCGCATAAAATACTGTGGCTACCAGGGCAGGTCAGAGGCTGGGAATCCTGTGGAGAATAATTCACCTCCTGACTCCTCAAAGCCTGTCCATCATCTACAAGGCACAAGTCAGGAGTGTGATGGAATACTCCCCACTTGCCTGGATGGGTGCAGCTCCAACAACACAAGAAGCTCAACACCAACCAGGACAAAGCAGCCCCACTTGATTGGCATCCCATCCACCATCTTCAACATTCACTCCCTCCACCACCGACGCACAGCGGCAGCCGTGTGTACCATCTACAAAAGATGCACTGCAGGAACTCACCACGGCTCCTTAGGCAGCACCTTCCAAACTCATGAACACTACCATCTAGAAGGACAAGGGCAGCTACCACCACCTGCAAGTTCCCCTTCACGCCACATACCACCCACTTGCAAATATATTACCAATCCTTCAGTGTCAGTGGGTCAAAATCCTGGAACCTGGTGCACGGTAGCAGTGGTTAGCACTGCTGCTTCACAGCTCCAGGGTCCCGGGTTCGATTCCCGGCTCGGGTCACTGTCTGTGTGGAGTTTGCACATTCTCCTCGTGTCTGCGTGGGTTTCCTCCGGGTGCTCCGGTTTCCTCCCACAGTCCAAAGATGTGCGGGTTAGGTTGATTGGCCAGGTTAAAAAATTGCCCCTTAGAGTCCTGGGATGTGTAGGTTAGAGGGATTAGCGGGTAAAATATGTGGGGGTAGGGCCTGGGTGGGATTGTGGTCGGTGCAGACTCGATGGGCCGAATGGCCTCCTTCTGCACTGTAGGGTTTCTATGATTTCTATGATTCTCCCTAACAGCACTGTGGGTGTACCTACACCACAAGGACTGCAATGGTTCAAGGCAGCAGCTCATCATCAGTTCTCAAGGGCACTCCCTCAGTCCTGGCACAGATGATGCTGGCTTTCAGATGAGGTGTTAAACTGCATTTGCCATCTCTGGAAAAAGATCCCATGAAAGTATTCTGAAGAGGAACTGGGGAGTTAGCAACATAGCAAATAGTAGGGGTAGGCCATTCAGCCCCTTTGTCTGCTCTGCTGCAGAATTCTCCAGTGCCTTGAGTACATATAAAGATAGACTACCTCTTTAGGACATTGATCATTTAATTATGGTACACAAAAGGAGTATAAAGGCAGGCTTCCGAGGCACTGGGTATCAGAAGGCAAGAGGCAATTGTGTAAATAAACCAGCTACCGAGAAAAGGATTTCTGTCTAATTTTATATTTCACCACCTGGCTTGGGGTGATCCATTTAAATGAGGAACCAACATCCATTGACCAACATGCCAAACTCCAAAGCCATGGGCAGCACAGTGGTTAGCACTGCTGCCCCTCAGCAGCAGGGTCCCAGGTTCAATTCCAACCTCGGGTCACTGTGCAGAGTTTGTATGCTCTCCCCATGTCTGCGTGGGGCTCCTCTGGTTTCCTCCCACAGCCCAAAGATGTGCGGGTTGGGTTGATTGACCATGCTAAAATTGACCCTTGGTGTCAGGTGGATTTGCAGGGTAAATACATAGGGTTACAGGGACAGAACCTGGGTGGGATTGTTGTTGGTGCAGATTCGATGGGCCAAAGGGCCTCCATCTGCACTGCAGTGATTCCCCGATTCTTTAACATTTCATCTCCATTCTGCAAGGAAAATGCACGCGTGTTCATGTTGTATAACCCACTCCACTCAAGGGAAGCTTGACGAATCTATTGGTAGTTCCAAATAAATAATGTGCATAGCAGAAAGAATTGGACTTGAGAACATGCACCACGTAAGCAATTCTGGGACAGTGGGCTCCTTGTGACACGGATCTCCGAGCAAGCACGGTCTGAGGGCAGCGTGCTTGTAACTGGATGATAGATAATCAGCCCTTTGTCTACTAGAAATTAAAGCAGTTTGTTTAAACAAGAACCAGTCTCATTAGGAGTGAAGTAATCACGAAGCGCACACCCACACCATCTTTGCTTTCATTTCCAAGTGGTCTGCAGCATCAGCTTCCCCCTTCCCATCGTAAAAGATCTTTTCTTCCTCCAGCCATTTATAACCAGCACCGAGAGAGTTTGGCGAACGGAGTCTCAATCTAATTTCCCTAACACCTTTACACACACAGGCTCACATCAGAAGAGTGCAGAGTTCTCCCCCCATTTTGAGGATTAACCAATGCAGATTCCACACCACATTCCGGAGATATTTTCTACCGAAAATACAATTAGGGTTGAATAAATATTTCTTAATTGTCACCGATGTTAACATTACAGCCACAATAACACTCTGCTGCTGAAAGGCAAACCTACTGAATTCTAAAATAAGTCTTTTTATTCACACTACCAGAAGGACGTGGAGGCTTTAGAGAGAGTGCAGAGGAGGTTTACCAGGATGTTGCCTGGTATGGAGGGGCTTAGTTATGAGGAGAGATTGGGTAAACTGGGGTTGTTCTCACTGGAAAGACGGGGGCCTGGAATGCGCTGCCGGGCAAGGTGGTGGAGGCGGACACACTGGGAACATTTAAGACTTATCTAGATAGCCATATGAACGGAGTGGGAATGGAGGGATACAAAAGAATGGTCTAGTTTGGACCAGGGAGCGGCGTGGGCTTGGAGGGCCGAAGGGCCTGTTCCTGTGCTGTATTGTTCTTTGACTACATGGTGGCACAGTGGTTAGCACTGCTGCCTCACAGTGTCAGGGACCAAGTTTTGATTCCGGTACTGGGTAAGTGTCTGCATGGGTTTCCTCCGGGTGCTCCGGTTTCCTCCCACAATCCCAAGATGCGCCAGTTAGGGGGATTGGCCATGCAAAATTGCCCATAGTGTCCAAAGGTGTAGGTTAGGTGGATTAGCCATGATAAATTGCCCCTTCGTGTCCCAAGATATGCACGTTAGGGGGATTGCCCCTTAGTCCTAAGATGTGTAGGTTAGGTGGATTGGCCATGCTAAACTGCCCCTTTCCCACTCCCCTAAGATGTGCGAGTTAGGGGGATTAGTGGGATAAATGCGTGGGGTTACTGGGATAAGGCGGAGGGTGGACCTGGGTAAAATACTCTGCCAGAAAGTCGGTGCACTCGATGGGCCGAATGGCCTCCTTCTGTGCTGTCGGGATTCTATGACTCGTACATCTAGCAGACTTCTTTCCCCCCAATATAGTGAATTACAAGTTGTGAAAGATATACATAATTGTTGAAATGACTGGTCTGGGCAGAGTTTATTTCTTGGAGTTCCCCATTTTCACTGATTATTTTAAGGGAGGAATTAAAACAGATTGTATGGTTCAAGTTCCTACTGCGGGGACTTCAGCACATTCCCAAACTGACCTTTCAGTCACTGGTCCCATGGTGCTACTCTAAAGAGGAGAGTTCTTGCCAGTGCCCTGGCCAATCGCTCTCCCTGGTCCGCAATCACCAAAACAGATTATCTGGTTATTTGTTACACCACTGAGAGATTTTGCTGTGTGTATATTGGCTGCTGCATTTCCTACATTACCACACTTCCCAGTGTCTCATCAGCTTGAAAGCAGTTCATGTTCAAATGCAACAAGATCTGGACAATAGCCAGGCTTGGGCTGACAAGTGGCAAGTAACATTCGCGCCACACACATGCCAGGCAACGACCATCTCCAACAAGAGAGACTCTAACCACCGCCCCTTGACATTCAATGGTGTCACTGAATCCCCCACCGTCAACATCCTTGGGGTTCCCATTGACCAGAAACTCAACTGGACTCACCACATAAACACAGTGGCTACAAGAGCAGGTCAGAGGCTGGGAATACTGCAGCGAGTAACTCACCTCCTGACTCCCCAAAGCCTGTCCACCATCTACAAGGCACAAGTCAGGAGTGTGATGGAATACTCCCCACTTGCCTGGATAGGTGCAGCTCCAATAACACTCAAGCTCAACACCACCCAGGATGAAGCAGCCCCGCTTGATTGGCACCCCATCCACAAACATTCACTCCCTCCACCACCGACGCTCAGTAGCAGCAGTGCGTACCATCTACAAGATGCACTGCAGAAATTCACCAAAGATCCTTGCCGAAGTATTCCGAGCCTCTGACCTGCTTTTGGAGCCACTGTGTTTATGTGGTGAGTCCAGTTGAGTTTCTGGTCAATGGGAACCCCAAGGATGAATAGGGTTGGGAAGCATTTTCTGATCAGGGCCAGTGTGATCTCCTGGACTCGTTTCGATCGCCACAGGGGGTCGGAGAGGAATTTCCCAGATTTCTTTTTCCCCATATTGGCCCTGGGGTTTTCACTCTGGGTTTTCGCCTCTCCCTGGAGATCACATGGTCTGGAATGGGGGGGTGGGGGTGAGTTAATAGGTTGTGATGAACAAAGCATTGTAGCTGTGAGGGACAGCTCGGTGGATAGGATATTAGGATGTAGATAGGCTGGAAAATTGGGCGGGGATCCTGGATTCAGGATTCAATCCTGGACCGGGGAGGGGCGCGGGCTTGGAGGGCCGAAGGGCCTGTTCCTGTGCTGTATTGTTCTTTGTTCTTTGATGTTGGCAGTGGGGGATTCAGTGATGGTAACACCATTGAATGTCAAGGGGCGGTGGTGGTGAGCTGCCTTCTTGAATCGCTGCAGTCCACGTGCTGTGGGTTGACCCACAATGCCGTGAGGGAGGGAATTCCAGGATTTTGACCCAGCGACTGCGAAGTAACGGCCGATATGTTTCCAAGTGAGGATGGTGAGTGGCTTGGAGGGGAACTTGCAGGTGGGGGTGTCCCCATTTATCTGCTGCCCTTGTCCTTCCAGATGGAAGTGGTTGTAGATTTGGAAAGTGCTTGTCTAAGGATCTTTGGTGAATTTCTAACCTTCTCAAGGGCAACTAGGGATGGGCAATAAATGCTAGCCAGCCAGTGACACCCGTGTCCCACAAATTAATTTAAAAAATGCTTTGAGGTATTCAGAGATCATGAAAGGCGCTATGTAAACGCACATCTTTCTTTGCTACCAGATGCAAAGCAGGTTACCGGGTGCCAAATTCAGCTTTACAACATTTGCAACAACTGAACCAGGACTTATGTCAACATGGTTCAAATTTAAACCTAGCAGCAATACTTAAACTGGCTCGACAAGTTACACATGTGGAACACAAAAGCATTGCCAAAGTTACTGCTTCTGGGCTGGGACCAAATATTCCTGCAGCTCCCATACTTTTCCAGATGGTCTTCCGAGGCCATTCTGGAGAGACTGGCGTGTATTTTACTGCCGAATGCCCAGCAGAGGGGGAGCCAGATGCCACGCGACAATAACAGGTTGTTCCCAATAGGATAAACAGAATTTACATTTGGCCTCGGGCGACAGCAGACACCACCCAAAACAGGTAGGGAATTCGGATAGGCTGCACCCTCATACTTAATGTGGAGATGCCGGCGTTGGACTGGGGTAAACACAGTGAGAAGTCTCACAACACCAGGTTAAAGTCCAACAGGTTTATTTGGTAGCAAACGACACACTAGCTTTCGGAGCGCTGCTCCTTCGTCAGGTGAGTGGGAGATCTGCTCATACACAGCAAACAGACTCCTCATACTTAAAGCAGCTTGGGTCTTTTCACTGCATTTTTCACAATAAAAGCAGGTACAAGTTTATGTTCCTTCCTGAAAGATTTTTTAAAAAGTGGGAACTATTTCTAATTCACCCATGCTATTTTTTTTTTAAGTTGGAGAGAGTGGTGAAGGAATCAAAGGAGAGGTGTTCACGAAGAACAGTGCTGCACAGGAACAGGCCCACCTGGCCAACACATGACGTCTTTTTAAATTAAAGATCTTTTGCATCTACACAGTCCGTATCCCTCTATTTATATATCTGTCAAGGTGCCTCAGTTGTGTCTGCTTCTGCCACCTCCTCTGGCAGCTCATTCCAGGCTCTTACCACCCTCTGCGTAAAAACAACTTGCCCCTCACATCTCCTTTAAGCTTTCCCCCTTTTACCTTAAACTTATGACCTTCCCCCCCCCCACCCCAATAATTGACAATTCTTCCCTGGGAAAAAGACTCCCGACTATCCATGCCTCTCACAATTTGGGTGGCACAGTGGGTTAGCACTGCTGCCTCACAGCGCCAGGGACCCTGGGTTCGATTCCCAGGCTTGGGTCACTGTCTGTGTGGAGTCTGCACGTTCTCCCTGTGTCTGCGTGGGTTTCCTCCGGATGCTCCGGTTTCCTCCCACAGTCTGAAAGACGTGCGGGTTAGGGTGCATTGACCCGAACAGGCGCCGGAGTGTGGCGACTAAGGGAATTCCACAG
The DNA here is from genome assembly GCF_964213995.1 of Mustelus asterias. Lineage (NCBI taxonomy): Eukaryota > Metazoa > Chordata > Chondrichthyes > Carcharhiniformes > Triakidae > Mustelus > Mustelus asterias. The sequence goes on along the minus strand of NC_135824.1, from coordinate 57,534,709 downwards.
TAACTTTATTGCAGTGTTAATGAAGCCTTATTTGTGACCAATAAATAAACTTTACTTTTTAATTTTGTAAACTTCCATCAGATCCAGCCTCAGCCTCTGACATTCTTTTTTATTCATACATGGAACATGGGCATCGCTGGCTGGGCCAGCATTTGTTGCCCATCCCTAGTTGCCCCTGACCCGAGTGGCTTGCTGGGCCATTTCAGAGGGGTGTTGTTGGCTGGGCCAGTATTCATTGCCCATCCCTAGTTGCCCTTGGAGGGCAGTTGAGAGTCAACCACGTTGCTGTGGCTCTGGAGTCACATGTAGGCCGGACCGGGTAAGGACGGCAGATTTCCTTCTCTAAAGGGACATCAGTGAACCAGATGGGTTTTTCTGACAATGGTTTCATGGTCATCAGTAGATTCTTAATTCCAGATTTTGTTTTAAAAAAACTGAATTCAAATTTCACCATCTGCCGTGGCGGGATTCGAACCCGGGTCCCCTGAGTTTCTGGATTAATAGTCTAGCGATTATACCACTAGGCCAGCGCCAAGTGAAAACACAGGGGAGCATTTTTTCCTTCAGGCCAACCGAGCTGGATTAATGGTGGACAGAACAGAAAATGGGATTAAAATGAGTGACTGGTTTCCATCTTCGGCCAGCACAGATATGATAGGCCGAATGGCCCCTTCCTGCACCATATTTTTTCAGTGGTTCTAACGAACACTAGCTGCCAACTGGTCTCACACGAGATGGCAAGGCATTACAAAATATGTCCACAACTGGAGCTTTCTGCCCTCAAGCGCCCCTGCATTCCAGATATCACTGAAACTCGGAACGTTTGCAGCCTTTCCCAGCCTAGTTGATCTTTTGGCAGCTTAAGCAAACGTTAAAACAATTTTCTTTGCTGGCTTTAGCTACTTTGACAACCTAGAGACAACCCAAAGCAGTGAAGTGAAATGGAGTCCCTGTTGCCATGTTAGGAAATGTAGCAACCGATTTGGACACAGCAAGATCACACAAAAAGAAACAGGGCGGCACAGTGGTTAGCACTGCTGCCTCACAGCGCCTGGGACCCGGGTTCAATTCCCGGCTTGGGTCACTGTCTGTGTGGAGTTTGCAGGTTCTCTCCGTGTCTGCGTGGGTTTCCTCCAGGTGCTCCGGTTTCCTCCCACACTCCTAAGATGTATGGGTTAGGTGGATTGGCCATGCTAAATTGCCCCTTAGTATCAGGGAGACTAGCAGGGTAAATACATGGGGTTACAGGGATAGGGTCTGGGTGAGATTGTTGTCAGTGCAGGCTCGATGGGCTGAATGGCCTCCTTCTGCACTGTAGGGATTCTATGATTCTAACGAGTATTTATAAAGCAACTTTTATGCAGTAAAATACATCATTATCAAGTTTGACTCAGGACAAATGGCCAAAAGCTTGGTCAGAGGGGTGGGTTTTATGAAGAATCAGGAAAGGAGGCGGGGTGGATAGATTTGGGGGAATTCTAGATCTTAGGGTGCGAGTGTTATCAATGAACAAAGCTGACAGAAAGGGACACACCCTAACCCAGTGCAGCAACACCAACAGTTAATTACAAAGCAGAATCGGTAGAATGCTAAGAGTAGTGTCTACATTCTAATTATTCACAAATACACTCTTTTAAACGGTGCTCATAGCCAGAAAAACGCCAGCTGCAAATGAGACTTCCTGAGCCAAAAGATTGCCAACCCAGACACACAAACAAGCTCAAAATGGCTGATACAGCAACGCTGGCGGAAGCAATGCTGCTTGAGCATTTATCGCCCAAATGTGATAGAGGCAGCTCTTTAATTAAACATCACAGCCTCCGCAGAGAGTTCATCTGGAAAACACCACTGTGCTCTATTAGAAAGCTAAATAGTCAACGGGGAAAGGAGGGAGACGTAGCTTCTCTGCGAGATTCTCTGGCCTCTTTTGTTATGTCCACAATTGGGATTACCTTTTCCCACAAAAAGGCTCTTCGAATTGCACTGGAAAACCAGCATTTGTGCAACATGCAATCTGCATATTCTACCTGCCACTAACTGCACACAAAGGGAGAGAGGTTACCAAAGTGAATGGAGTGTTGGGGAGGGGTACGGTTGAGACCATGGTTGACCACAGGCAGCATCCAGCAAACAGAAAGTTGGTTTCATGGGGTAAGTGGTGGCAGAGTGGTATAGTCACTGGACTAGTAACCCAGAGACATGCCCTGGGTTCAGATCCCACCGCGGCAGATGGCAAAATCTGAATTCAACAACAAATATCTGGAATTAGCCGAATGATGACCGTCATTTGTTAAAAACCCATCCACTTTACTAGTGTGCCTTTGGGGAAGGAAATCTGCCATCCTTACTCGGTCTGGTCTACACGCATCTCCAGACCCACAGCAATATTTTTGACCCTTAACTGCCCCTCTGAAATGGCCGAGCGAGACACTCAGTTCAAGGGAAATTAGGGATGGGCAATAAATGCTGGCCCAGCATCCATAGAATCCCTACAGTGCAGGAGGAAGCCATTCAGCCCATTGAGTCTGCACCAACCACTGTTCGGATGTAGGAAAAGCAGCAGCCAATTTGTGCACAGCAAGCCCCCACTAAATGCAACGTGATAACGACAAGATTCTGTTTTTGTGATGTTGCTTAAAGGATAAATATTGACCTGGGGAAAACTCCCCCCGCCCAATGCCTGCTTTATGGGATAGTTGCCAAAGAGACAGATGTGGCCTCGGTCTAACATCTCATCTGAAAGACAGCACCTCTGGCAGTGCAGCACCTCCTTGGTACTGCATCAGCCTGGATGTCTGCGCTCAAGTCTTTGGTGTGGGACTTGAATCCTGCCCTTCTGGCTTAGAGGCGAGTGTGTCAATAAATAAGCCATGACTAATAGTGATCCAATAGGCACACAGTGTAGCTCAAGAAAAGAAGTGCACAGCATTGGATTGAGTCGACAATACGATTAATTCCAATACTAGCAAGATAACATTAATGGTGTCAGAACTGTTCCCTCCTCTCAACTTGGCTTTTAAATTTAAGAGCAGCGCTTAAGAAAATAAAGCATCAGTACAATTATGTTTTTAACTTGTACATGACCTTCCCGAGTGGTTCTTCAACTTCACTGCGACAGGATCCACTACGAATATCAACTACTACGAATATCAACTATTTCCAAAGAGAGGCAGCTACCCAGAGAAAAAGGGGGTACTTCTGCAGAAGACAATTAGCATCAATGCAACATTCAACGCCAAATTGGCTGTTGCAGTGGGGAGGGGATGGCCTAGTGATATTATCGCTAGACTATTAATCTAGAAACTCAGTTAATGCTCTGGGGACCTGGGTTCGAATCCCGCCACAACATGGTGGAATTTGAATTCAATAAAAAATATCTGGAATTAAGAATCTACTGATGACCATGAAACCATTGTCGATTGTTGGAAAAACCCATCTGGTTCACTAATGCTCCTTTCGGGCCGGAAATCTTCCATCCTTACCTGGTCTAAGAACATACGAACTAGGAGCAGGAGTAGGCCATCTGACCCCTCGAGCCTGCTCCACCACTCAATAAGATCATGGCTGATCTTTGCGTGGACTCAGCTCCACTTACCCGCCCGCTCACCGTAACCCTTAATTCCTTTACCGTTCAAAAATGTATCTATCCTAGTCTTCAAGACATTCAATGAGGTAGCCTCAACTGCTTCCACTGGGCAGGGAATTCCACAGATTCACAACCCTTTGGGTGAAGAAGTTCCTCCTCAACTCAGTCCTAAATCTGCTCCCCCTTATTTTGAGGCCCACATGTGACTCCAGAGACGCAGCAATGTGGTTGACTCTCAACTGCCCTCTGAACAAGGACAGTTAGGGATGGGCAATGAACGCTGGCCAGCCAGCGACACCTATGTCCAATGAATTAAGTAAAAAAAGAACAAATTGGAAGGCGAGCAGACAGAAAGTGAAGGTATCCGGGATTCCAGCCTCACACAAGGAATGTGAAGACAACTTCTGCTGCACTTGGGAAATTCTCAAGAGCAACTGAAAGTGCGCAAGGAGGTTTAGCTCATTCCACTGGCAACTGCTACAATCCCTCATCAGAAAAAAAGGAGGGATTCCCCTGCATGTCATAGAATCCCTACAGTGCAGAAAGAGGCCATTTGGCCCATCGAGTCTGCACCAACCACAAATCCCACCCCAGCCCTACCCCCATATCCCTACATATTTTACCCCGCTAATCCCTCTAACCTACACATCTCAGGACACTAAGGGGCAATTTTAACATGGCCAATCAACCTAACCCGCACATCTTTGAACTGTGGGAGGAAACCGGAGCACCCGGGGGAAACCCACGCAGACACGAGGAGAATGTGCAAACTCCACACAGACAGTGACCCAAGCTGGGAATCGACGCTGTGAAGCAGCAGTGCTAACCACTGTGCTACCGTGCCGCCCTTTATGTACGAGATTACAGCAAACCTGACAGTTTATAGATAGAAGTTTTTAGTCATTTAAACAGAAACTCGGTGTTTCACACAATAAACCTTCTATGCAGGATGTTAGTCTCATGCCTCTGTTCCGATAGTTGGTCAGGGACAACACTAACTTGCTCTCTTTTGATAAATCTTGAGCCAATCGTTACTGCCTAAAAATTTCAGCAATTTAAGAATTAAAAGCCTGTGCGTATCTAAGCTTTCTGACTCAAGTGGCAGCCTTGGCGATGATAGCACTCTAACCTGCATCGCCTGCTGTGAGCACACGTCCCACTTAAATCGAGATGGACTTTTCAGTGCATCATAGAATCCCTACAGTGCAGAAGGAGGTCGTTCGGCCCATCGAGTCTGCACCGACCACAAGCCCACCCATCCCCTATCCCCATAACCTACCCTAGATAGTCCCCCTGACACTAGGGGGCAATTTAGCACAGCCAATCCACCTAACCCGCACATCTTTGGACTGAGGGGGGAAAACCGGAGCACCCGGGAGGAAACCCACCCGGGTCCCTGGCATTGTGAGGCCGCAGTGCTAAATCATTGTGCCATCCCGGTGTAATACCGAGGGAACATTACATTGTTGAAGGTGCTACCTTCCGAAAGGTTAAACCAGATTCCCGTAAGTGATGCCAGAGGTCCCACGACGTCAAAAAAACAACATTTTGTCATTATCTCATTTATGCTTGTGGGATCTTGCTGTGCACAAATCGGCTGCCGCATTTTCTGCCTTACAACAGAGACTGCACTGTTGAAGTACATTGGAACGTAGGAATTAGGAGCAGATGTAGGCATTCAGCCCCACCATTCGAACAGGCCAAGGCTGATCTCCCCCTGGTCTCAAATCCACCTCTCTACCAGTTCCCCATACCCCTCTAACCTTTTTAAAAATCAGAGATATATTTATCCCCCATTAATGATTCAGATTCCACCGTGCTATGGGGCAGCGAGTTCCACAAATTCACCACCCTCTGCGAGAAGTAGTTCCGCTTCATCTCAATTTTAAATCTACCGTCTCGCAAACTATACCGGTGACCTTTTGTTCTAATACTTCATTCGTTAGCTGTCGAAAGCCTTCAGAGGGAACTACACCTTCCTTTATTAAACAGAACTCCAGTGCTGATGCAGCAGGTTGGGAGAGAAAGATTGTGCCGCAGATTTGGTGTCTTGTTACCAAATAGTCAGCACAAAAATTACAAAGTCAATTAATCCTGAAACAATATTGCTGAAGTTTCACCTCTGCTAAACTGTCCAATGCAACGAAAAAAAATTATTGTTCAGAAAAAGACTTAATCGCATTGATTTTACATTATCTTGAAGGGATGGGACGTTTATTAAACTAAATTGGGGTCAGTTCAAACAAAAAGCCTGAAGGGACCGATTGGTCAGAACATTGAATACAGGAGTTGGGACGTCTTGTTGAAGTTGTAGAAGACATTGGTAAGGCCACACTTGGAATACTGTGTGCAGTTCTGGTCACCCTATTATAGAAAGGATATTAAACTAGAAAGAGTGCAGAAAAGATTTACTAGGATGCTACCGGGACTTGATGGATTGAGTTATAAGGAGAGGCTGGATAGACTGGGACTTTTTCCCTCTGGAGCTGAGTAGAAGGCTGAGGGGTGATCTTAAAGAGGTCTATAAAATAATGAAGGGCACCGATCAGCGAGATAGTCAATATCTTTTCCCAAAGGTAGGGGAGTCTAAAACTAGAGGGCATAGGTTTAAGATGAGAGGGGAGAGATACAAAAGGGTCCAGAGGGGCAATTTTTTCACACAGAGGGTGGTGAGTGTCTGGAACAAGCTGCCAGAGGTAGTAGAGGTGGGTACAATTTTGTCTTTTAAAAAGCATTTAGACAGTTACATGGGTAAGATGGGTATAGAGGGATATGGGCCGAACGCAGGCAATTGGGACTAGCTTAGGGGTTTAAAAAAAGGGGCAGCATGGACAAGTTGGGCTGAAGGGCCTGTTTCCATGCTGTAAACATCTATGACTACATGATTACCAGCTCGCCAGTAAAGTGGAGTGTCCAGCAGATTCATACTAAACTGAGCCAAAATCAGTAAACCTATCAACGCAAACCTTGTGTCACTGCCACGTTCAAGGAGCGCAGTAGCATCCAGAATGACATACCCTGGAAGATCCAAGCTCTCAACAATATAGCTTCTACTGGACAGAGGCAACTTATACTGCATCTCATGGAAACTTATAAAATTCGAACAGGGTTAGACAGGGTAGATCCAGAAAGAATGTTCCCGATGGTGGGGGCGGAGTCCAGAACTAGGGGGTCACAGTTTGAGGATAAGGGGTAAACCTTTTAGAACTGAGGTGAGGAGAAATTTCTTCACCCAGAGGGTGGTGAATGTGTGGAATTCACTCCCACAGAAAGTAGTCGAGGCCAAAACGTTGAGAGATTTCAAGAAGAAATTAGATATAGCTCTTGGGGTTAAAGGGGGTCAAGGGATATGGGGGGGGGAAATCAGGATATTGAATTCGATGATCAGCCATGATCAGAATGAACTGATTCGAAGGGCTGAATGGCCAATTCCTGCTTCTAGTTTCTATGTTTCTAAATCTTTCAGGAAATTCCGCAAGAACTTCACACCCAGTTATTTCTAGAACAATCACTTCAGTGAGTCAACAGCAACAGACAGCAACAGAAGCACATGACCAGATCACTTGTTTTATGAGGGTGTTCCGTTGTCGAGAGGAATTAAAGACATCATTGAGTCGTCCCACTAGAACATAAACATCCATCCGCGGAGACATTGTAGACAACCTCTCAAGAACGTAATACTGACACGTGAGATTAGATTACCAGCTCAAAAGCTACCAACACAAAGCAGAAGATACAGCTCTGGGGGATAAGCTGAAAATCGAGTCATTACAGTGACTAAAACACACCGGCTGGACGACAATTCATCGACTGGCCCCCGACACTAACCCCAGTGTTCACTAACCAGCTCCTACACTAACCCCAGTGTTCACTAATCAGCCCCTACACTAACCCCAGTGTTCACTAACCAGCCCCTACACTAACCCCAGTGTTTATTAACCAGCCCCTACACTGACCCCAGTGTTTATTAACCAGTCCCTACACTGACCCCAGTGTTTATTAACCAGTCCCTACACTGACCCCAGTGTTTATTAACCAGTCCCTACACTGACCCCAGTGTTCACTAACCAGCCCCTACACTAACCCGTGTTTATTAACCAGCCCCTACACTGACCCCAGTGTTTATTAACCAGTCCCTACACTGACCCGTGTTTATTAACCAGTCCCTACACTGACCCCAGTGTTTATTAACCAGTCCCTACACTGACCCCAGTGTTCACTAACCAGCCCCTACACTGACCCCAGTGTTTATTAACCAGTCCCTACACTGACCCCAGTGTTTATTAACCAGTCCCTACACTGACCCCAGTGTTTATTAACCAGCCCCTACACTGACCCCAGTGTTTATTAACCAGCCCCTACACTGACCCCAGTGTTTATTAACCAGTCCCTACACTGACCCCAGTGTTTATTAACCAGTCCCTACACTGACCCCAGTGTTTATTAACCAGTCCCTACACTGACCCCAGTGTTTATTAACCAGCCCCTACACTGACCCCAGTGTTTATTAACCAGCCCCTACACTGACCCCAGTGTTTATTAACCAGTCCCTACACTGACCCCAGTGTTTATTAACCAGCCCCTACACTGACCCCAGTGTTTATTAACCAGCCCCTACACTGACCCCAGTGTATATTTACCAGTCCCTACACTGACCCCAGTGTTTATTAACCAGCCCCTACACTGACCCCAGTGTTTATTAACCAGCCCCTACACTGACCCCAGTGCTTATTAACCAGCCCCTACACTGACCCCAGTGTATATTTACCCTCCCTTTCCCCCCCGCGAGGCCTCTCACCCGAACAGGGAGCCCATGAAGGAGCGGCCCGAGCGCATCTTCCGCTCGGCCTCGGCCACCAGGCCCAGCGCCTCCCGCTCCTTGGCCGAGTTGTCCATCTCTCCGGCTACGCTTCGAGGCCACTTCCGCCGGCTACTGACCCCCCCCGCCGCGACCTCCGCTCGGCGTCACTTCCTGCCCCATCAAACCCCGCCCCCAGCTGACAACGTGATCCACCTGTCCCTCGCTGCCGACCGACGCCTTGCGTCACCTGCTCCCCATTCCTCTCCCACACGTCACAGCCGGCCACGTGATCCACCGGTCCCGAGCAGCCGATCCAGGCATTGCGTCACTGTCTTCCCATTAAACCCCGCCCCCAGCTCTCCCGCGTGACCCTACGCCTTGCGTCTCTTCCTCCCCATTAATCCCGCCCCCCTCAACATGGCTACACGTGACCCACCGGCTCCTCGCTGCTGACCGCCGAGTGCGTCACTTAAAGCCCGCCCACCCCCAACCCGCGACGGAACCCCCACCGTTGCCCCGGCAACCACTACAACAACAAAAACAACAACTGCTGCCTGTCAATCATGATGTGGAGATGCCGGCGTTGGACTGGGGTAAACACAGTAAGAAGTTTAACAACCACCAGGTTAAAGTCCAACAGGTTTATTTGGTAGCAAACGCTACACAAGCTTTCGGAGCTCCAAGCCCCTTCTTCAGGTGAGTGGGAATTCTGTTCACAAACAGAGCATATAAAGACACAAACTCAATTTACAGAATAATGGTTGGAATGCGAATACTTACAGCTAATCAAGTCTGAAAGGTACAAACAATGTGAGTGGAGAGAGCATTAATATATTGGGTTCATGTCACACTATCAGTAACCCCCACAACCTGCCTGGACCTGCAGAGTCTCAGTGGCTGTCTTGTCTGGAGACAGTACACATCTTTTTAGCCTGTCTTAATGCTCTCTCCACTCACATTGTTTGTACCCTTCAGACTTGATTAGCTGTAAGTATTCGCATTCCAACCATTATTCTGTAAATTGAGTTTGTGTCTTTATATGCCCTGTTTGTGAACAGAATTCCCACTCACCTGAAGAAGGAGCTTAAGGCTCCGAAAGCTTGTGTGGCTTTTGCTACCAAGCGGCACGATAGCACAGTGGTTAGCACTGCTGCTTCACAGCTCCAGGGTCCCTGGTTCGATTCCTGGCTCGGGTCACTGTCTGTGTGGAGTTTGCACATTCTCCTCGTGTCTGCGTGGGTTTCCTCCGGGTGCTCCGGTTTCCTCCCACAGTCCAAAGATGTGCGGGTTAGGTTGATTGGCTAGGTTTAAAAAATTGCCCCTTAGAGTCCTAGGATGCGTAGGTTAGAGGGATTAGCGGGTAAAATATGTGGGGGTAGGGCCTGGGTGGGATTGTGGTCGGTGCAGACTCGATGGGCCGAATGGCCTCCTTCTGCACTCAGTAGGCTTTCTATGATTCTATGAAATAAGCCTGTCAATCAAGCAGCTCAATGACTGGCTTATTCTCGTCAGTGTAAACCCCTCCCAAAAATGAACTTTTATTCAGCTAATTTCGTTTCAATGATCTTCCCTCCACATGCATTTCTATATTTTTATGAACATATTTATATTTCCTTCACTCCCCAAAGCCTGTCCACCATTTACAAGGACACAAGTCAGGAGTGTGATGGAATACTCCCCACTTGCCTGGATGGATGCAGCTCCAACAACACTCAAGAAGCTCGACACCATCCAGGACAAAGCAGCCCCGCTTGATTGGCACCCCATCCACAAACATCCACTCCCTCCACCACCGACACTCAGTAGCAGCAGTGTGTACTATCTACAAGATGCACTGCAGCAATTCACCAAAGATCCTTAGACAGCACCTTCCAAACCCACGACCACTTCCATCTAGAAGGATGGAGGCAGAAGATACATGGGAACACCTCCACCTGCAAGTTCCCCTCCGAGCCACTCACCATCCTGACTTGGAAATATATCACCGTTGCTTCGCAGTCGCTGGGTCAAAATCCTGGAATTCTCTCCCTAACGGCATTGTGGGTCAACCCACAGCACGTGGACTGCAGCGATTCAAGAAGGCAGCTCACCACCACCTTCTCAAGGGGCAACTGGGGATGGGCAATAAATGCTGGACCCAGCCAGCGACGCCCATGTCCCACGAATGAATAAAAAAACAACATCCTTCCTCAGATAAGGTCACCGAAACTGCACACAATACTCCAGGTGTGGCCTTACCAATTTTCTGTTAGATGGCAGTAAAACATTCCTATTCCCAGCAGGCACAGGTGGGTAGCACTGCTGCCCCACAGCACCCAGGTTCAATTCCAGCCTCAGGTCACTGTCTGTATGGAGTCTGCACGTTCTCCCCGTGTCTGCGTGGGTTTCCTCTGGCTGTTCCGGTTTCCTCCCACAGTCCAAAGATGTGCGGGTTAGGTTGATTGGCCATGATAAATTGACCCTCGTGTCATGGGGATTAGCAGGGTAAATAAGGGTTGCGGCAATAGGGCCTGGGTGGGATTGTGGTTGGTACAGGCTTGATGGGCCAAATGGCCTCCTTCTGCACCATAGCGAATCTATGATTCCTGTACTCAAATTGTCTTGCTATGATGGTCAGCATTACATTTGCTTCATAGAATCATAGAAACCCTACAGTACAGAAAGAGGCCATTTGGCCCATCGAGTCTGCACCAACCACAATCCCACCCAGGCCCTACCCCCATATCCCTACACATTGTACCCACTAATCCCTCTAACCTACGCATCTCAGGACACTAAGGGGCAATTTTAGCATGGCCAATCAACCTAACCCGCACATCTTTGGACTGTGGGAGGCTTCTTTACTGCCTGCTGTCATTTTAGGATTACTAATCAAATGTAGGATGATGAATATGCTCGCATTAATTTTAAAATCTGACGTTATGTCCTGTGTAAATGAAGCAAACTCACTCTCTCCTCTTTCATTTGCTCTTGTCCCTTCACACCTATCTTTTTATTTTTGCAATTTTTATTCATTCATGGCTTGTGGGTGTTGCTGGCTGGGTCAGCATTTGTTGCCCATCACTAATTGCCCTTGAAATGAGGTCTCGCTCAGCAATTTCAGAGGATATTTTAAGATTCCATCACATTGCTCTAGGTCTGGAGTCACAGGTACGCCAGACAGGGTAAGGCTGGCAGGTTTCCTTCAAGTGAACCAGATGGGTTTTTATGACAATGGTTTTGTGGCCATCATTGGAGGCACAGTGGCAAGCACTGCCGTCTCACAGCACCAGGGATCCGGGTACCATTCTGGCTTTGGGTGACTGCATGGAGGAAACCCACGCAGACACAGGGAGAACGTGCAAACTCCACACAGTCACCGTGATTTAAAGTTTATTTAAAATTTAATAATTAGTCACAAATAGATCTTGCAGAATCTCACTAGCTGTTCTGTCTGGAGACAATACACATCTCTTTAACCTGTGTTTAATGCTCCCTCCACCCACATTATCTGTACCTTTAAGACCTGGCTTGCTGTAGAGATTCGCATTCTAATTAGTATTCTGTAACTTGATTTCTGTGTCTGTGCACTGTTGGAGAACAGATTTCCACTCCATCTGACGAAGGAGCAGCGCTCCGAAAGCTTATGGTATTTGCTACCAAATAAACCTGTTGGACTTTAACCTGGTGTTGTGAAACTTCTTACTAAGTTAAATTAGCCAGTGAAGATTTTCCCTGAGAGTGACAATCAGCTGGAGTGGCCCACGTCACGTGATTGGGGCGTCCAGGCCGCCACGCCCACCGCCTGCGTCATCGCGTAACGTGCTCGCCGATTGGTGGACGGTGCGCGACGTCACCAGGCGGGGGTCAGAGGTCGGCAAGATGGCGGCGCCCTGGTGGAAGGGGCTTGTGAGCGGCTGGACTCGGTGTCTGGCTCCTGCCCGCCGGGCCCTGGGGAGCGGGGCCAGCCGGACTGCTGTCCGGCTGAAAGTCCCCGCCGCCCGCACCCTCCCCCGGGGTTACTGCAGCCGCAGCAGCCTGTACGACCATGTGAGGGACGGGTACTCGGACAGACCCCAGCTGGACATGGGCTTTGTCTGCAGCCACACCCAGGCTGTGCTGGACAATGTGCAGAATCGCAAGGGGGAGCTGAGCGGGGAGGATGTGGCCGACATAGTAAGTTCACCTCAGTACTTCTCCCGTTCCTGTCCATCAATGATACAAAGCCATGTAGAGGGACAGGGGAGGAAGCAGGGGGGCTGCAGAAGGATTTGGGCAGGTTAGGAGAGTGGGCAAAGAAATGGCAGATGGAATACAATGCAGAAAAGTGTGAGGTTATGCACTTTGGAAGGAGGAACGGAAGCATAAGCATTTTCCCATTTAGAAAATTGCCGAGGAAATCAGAAGCAGAAAGGGACTTGGGAGTCCTTGTTCAAGATTCTTTGAAGGTTAACGTGCAGGTTCAGTCGGCAGTTAGGAAGGCAGATGCGATGTTAGCATTCATGTCGAGAGGGCTAGAATACAAGAGCAGGGATGTACTTCTAAGGTTGTATAAGGCTCTGGTCAGACCCCATTTGGAGTATTGTGAGCAGTTTTGGGCCCCATATCTAAGGAAGGATGTGCTGGCCTTGGAAAGGGTCCAGAGGAGGTTCACAAGAATGATCCTTGGAATGAAGAGCTTGTCGTTATGAGGAACGGTTGAGGACTCTGGGTCTGTGCTCATTGGAGTTTAGAAGGATGAGGGGGGATCTTATTGAAACTTAACAGGATACTGCGTGGCCTGGATAGAGTGGACATGGAGAGGATGTTTCAAAGGGCACAACCTCAGGCTAAAGGGACGATCCTTTTAAACAGAGATGAAGAGGAATTTCTTCAGCCAGAGGGTGGTGAATCTGTGAAACTCTCTGCCGCAGAAGGCTGTGGAGGCCAGGTCATTGAGTGTCTTTAAGAAAGAGATAGAAAGGTTCTTGATTAATAAGGGGATCAGGGGTTATGGGGAAAGGCAGGAGAATGGGGATGAGAAAAATATCAGCCATGATTGGATGGCGGGGCAGACTCGATGGGCCGAGTGGCCGAATTCTGCTCCTATGTCTTATGGTCTTATGTCCTTATGATGTGGAGATGCCGGCGTTGGACTGGGGTAAACACAGTTAAACTTCTTACTTATGTCCTTAACCAGCCCCCCATTCCAATTTCCCATCTGTAGAATGCCTACAGTGCTGAAGGAGGCCATTCAGCCCATCGAGTCTGCATTGACTCTCTGAAAGGGCATCTTACCCAGGTCCACCGCTCTGTAACTCTGCGCATATACCATGGCTAATCCACCTAACCTGCGCATCTCTTGACCATAGGAGGAAACCGGAGCACCTGGAGGAAATCCACGCGGGCACTGAGAAAATGTGCAAACTCCACATTGACCGTCACCCAAGACCAGAATCGAACTTCGGTCCCTGGTGTTGTGCCATTGATTTGATTTGATTATGTATTAGCATACAGTGAAAAGTATTGTTTCTTGCATGCTATACAGACAAAACAGATCATTGATAGAGAAGAAAAGGAGAGAGTGCAGAATGTAGTGTTACAGTCATAGCTAGAGTGTAGAGAAAGATTCACTTAATGCAAGGTAGGTCCATTCAAAAGTCTGATGACAGCAGGGAAGAAGCTGTTCTTCAGTCGGTTGGTACGTGACCTCAGACTTTTGTATCTTTTTCCTGACTGAAGATGATGGAAGAGAGAATGTCCGGGGTGCGTGGGGTCCTTGATTATGCTGGCTGCTTTGCCGAGGCAGTGGGTAGTGTTGATAGAGTCAGTGGATGGGAGGCTGGTTTGCATGATGGATTGGGCAACATTCATGACCTTTTGGAGTTTCTTGTGGTTTTAGACAAAGCAGGAGCCATACCAAGCTGTGATATAACCAGAAAGATTGCTTTCTGTGGTGAATCTGCAAAACTTGGTGAGAGTCATAGCTGACATGCCAATTTCTTTAGTCTTCTGAGATGTTGGTGGGCTTTCATAACTATAGTGTCGGCATGGGGGGGACCAGGACAGGTTGTTGGTGATCTGGACACCTAAAAACGTGAAGCTTTCTACTTCATCCCAATTGAAGTAGACAGGTGTATGTTCTCCTTTACACTTCCTAAAGTCAATGACAGTCTCCTTCGTTTTGTTGACATTAAGGGAGAGATTATTGTTGCCGCACCAGTTCACCAGATTCTCTATCTCATTCCTGTACTCTGTCTCGTCATTGTTTGAAATCCGACCCACTACGGTGGTGTCATCGGCAAACTTGAAAATCGAATTGGAGGGGAATTTAGCCACACAGTCATAGGTGTGTAAGGAGTATGTGTGGAGTCTGCACGTTCTCCCCGTGTCTGCGTGGGTTTCCTCCAGGGGCTCCCGTTTACTCCCACAGTCTGAAAGACGTGCTGGTTAGGTGCATTGACCCAAACAGGCGCCAGACTGTGTTAATGTGAGCCTTACTTGTGACTAATAAATAAGTATACTTTACTTTACTTTTACTTCAATCAAGTCATCCCACTAAACTCCAATGGAAACAAAACCAGTGTGTCCAACCTTTCCTCGTAAAACAACCTGCTCGTTCCAGGTATCAATCTCGTAACCTCCTCTGAACCACCTCTAACACATTGATATCCTTTTTAAAATAAGGAGGCCACAATATTCAAGATGTCGTCCCACCAATGCCTTAATAACTGAAGCTGAACATTCTCACTTTTTAATGTTTTTTTGTTTGCACTTCAGTCCCACGCTCCTGATCTACGGACACCTGGTGCGGAGAGGGAAGGGCCAGGATGGTGACCTCCTCGTGAACCTGCTCCTGGGCCTGGTGAAACACGCCATTTACAGGCCCAGGCAGCGGGCGATCGAGGGGGGCCGTCCATCCTGACTGTCTGCCCCTCTACCGCGGCTACGTTCGTGGCCAGATGTCCCTGGAGAGGGAGCATGCGGTGTCCACGGGTGCGGTTGACGCCTTCCGTGCCCGTTGGGCACCGCAGGGGTTGCGGTGCGTTATCGACCCTGATAATCACATTTTAATTTGATGTCTTTAAGTTTCCTTTGTACTTTGATTTCTGTTCGGGCTGTTCCCCCTCCTTTTGGGGAGCTGCCCCTTTTACTTTGTCCTGACTTAATCTGAGTTTGTTTATTTGGTTTGACCTAAAAAGAGCCTTTACTGGGACTGGGTGACACGGAGGCACAGTGGTTAGCACTGCTGCCTCACAGAGCCAGAGACCTGTGTTTGATTCCCGGCTCGGGTCACTGTCTGTGCGGAGTCTGCACGTTCTCCCCGTGTCTGCGTGGGTTTCCTCCGGGTGCTCCGGTTTCCACCCACAGTCTGAAAGACTTGCTGGTTCGGTGCATTGGCCGTGCTAAATTCTCCCTCAGTGTACCCGAACAGTGTGGCGACTAGGGGATTTTCACAGTAACTTCATTGCGGTGTTAATGTAAGCCAACGTGCGGCACTAATAACTAAACTAACAGGAAGGGTTTAATTGCAATGTGATATGTTTGCATGTCGATAGTTTCCAGTGTAAATATTGGCAATCGGAATGTGGAATGAAGAATGTTGCCAGGAAGTGAAGATTTAAGAGTTTTCTTATGGAAAGGTTGAGGATAATATAAAAGACAACACCGAATGTAATTTTATCACACAAGCTTTTCCCTGCTTTGCTGGAGTGCTTTGAAAGCGGCACACTGATTCTACCTTATTTACCCTTTCCAGTTATTCCTCCCCAACAGGTGTCCATGTGGGAACAATTGGTGAAAGCAAAGGAGGAAATCGAGAAGCTGGAGAACGAGAAACAAAGAATAAGTGATTCGATTAAAGCCCTCCTGGTGAGCAAGGAAAAAAATCTTCCAAAATTTGAAGTAACCGTAATGATAACTGGATAAAAGCAAATTACTGCGGATGCTGGAATCTGAAACCAAAAGAGAAAATGCAGAGCTTTGACAAAGGGTCGTCTGGACTCTCAACGTCAGCTCTTTTTCATCTCCTTGCTGATGCTGCCCAGACCTGAAATTTTCCAGCATTTTCTCTTTTGGATAATAATTGGACTGCCTTTACAGCTCAGTTGAATAATTTTTGTAGTGTTGTCACTGTTGTTATGTAGGAACTACAGTTGATTGATTTGGTTTATTATTGTCACATGTATTAGCAAACAGTGAAAAGTATTGTTTCTTGCACGCTTTACAATCAAAGCATACCGTTCATAGAGAAGGAAAGGTGAGAGTGCAGAATGTAGTGTTACAGTCACAGCTAGGGTGTAGAGAAAGATCAACTTAATGCAAGGTAAGTCCATTCAAAAGTCTGACGGCAGCAGGGAAGAAGCTGTTCTTGAGTCGGTTGGTACGTGACCTCAGACTTTTGCATCTTTATCCCGAAGGAAGAAGGTGGAAGAGAGAATGTCCGGGTTGCCAAGGGTCCTTAATTATGCTGGCTGCTTTGCTGAGGCAGCGGGAAGTATAGACAGAGTCAATGGATGGGAGGCTGGTTTGCGTGATGGATTGGGCTACATTCACGACCTTTTGTAGTTCCTTGCGGTCTTGGGCAGAGCAGGAGCCATACCAAGCTGTGATACAACCAGAAAGAATGCTTTCTATGGTGCATCTGTAAAGGTTGGTGAGAGTCGTAGCAGACATGCCAAATTTCCTTAGTCTTCTGAGAAAGTAGAGGCGTTGGTGGGCTTTCTTAACTATAGTGTCGGCATGGGGGGACCGGGACAGGTTGTTGGTGATCTGGACACCTCAAAACTTGAAGCTTTCGACCCTTTCTACTTCGTCCCTGTTGATGTAGACGGGGCAATTAGACAGTAACCAATTTGCGATCAGTAAGCTCCCCTACACAAAAATGAGATAGTGATCAGATAATCTGATGATTTGAGGGATAAATATTGACCAGAACACTCCTGTTCTTCTTTGAAAATTACTACGTTGGAAGTATTTAGCCCCAGTAAGCTCATGGAGCCTCATTTAACCTCTCACCTGAAGGTTGGCACCTCTGGGAGTGCAGCACTCCCTCGGTACGGCACTAACATCATAGAATCATCGAAACCTTACAGTACAGAAAGAGGCCATTCGGTCCATCGAGCCCACACCGACCACAATCCCACCCAGTCCCTACCCCCATATCCCTACATATTTTACTCGCTAATCCCTCTAATCTACACATCCCAGGACACTAAGGGGCAATTTTAGCATAGCCAATCAACCTAACCCGCACATCTTTGGACTGTGGGAGGAAACCGGAGCACCCGGAGGAAACCCACGCAGACACGAGGAGAATGCGCAAACTCCACACAGACAGTGACCCAAGCCGGGAATCGAACCCAGGTCCCTGGAGCTGTGAAACAGCAGTGCTAACCACTGTGCTACCGTGCCGATCTTGGTTTTTGTTCTTAAGTCCTAGTATGGGACTTGAACCCAGAAGTTTCTGACTCGAAGAGGCGAGAGTGTTACCAACTGGGCTGCAGTTGACATTTTCAGCCAATTTACTGCTTCTGAAGCGTAATCACCTTTGGGAGTATGTGAACCAGGCTGGCCATTCTGTGCACACACAAGCTCCCCCACACAGCAATGTCGCAATAACCTTATCTGTGACTTTGGTTGAGAGATAAATATTGACTCAGAGTCCGAGGAGGGTGGGAAGGGTGGCGATGGCCTAGTGGTATTGCTAGACTTTTAATCTAGAAACCCAGTTAATGTTCTGAGGACTCGGTTTCGAATCCCGCCACCGCAGATGGTGGAATTTGAATTCAATTAAACATATTTAAGATTTTAATTTATTTTAATTTAATATTTAAATTTAATATCTGGAATTAAGAATCTACCATTGTCGGAAAAACCCATCTGGGTCACTAATGTCTTTCTGGGAAGGAAATCTGCCTTCCTTACCCGGTCTGGCCTACATGTGACTCCAGAGCCACAGCAATGTGGTTGACTCTCAACTGCCCTCGGGCAACTAGGGATGGGTGATAAATGATGGCCAGCCAGCGACGCCCATGTCCCACGAATGAATTTTAAAAATCCCATGTTTGTCTTTGCAAGAGTGTATTTTGATCTTTTACATCCATCCATGAGAGCAGACGGGAGTGTCAACATTGACTTTGTGGTCACAACTGGTTAGCACTGCTGCCTCACAGCGCCAGGGACCCGGGTTCGATTCCCGGCTTGGGTCATTGCCTGTGCGGAGTCTGCATGTTCTCCCTGCGTCTGCGTGGGTTTCCTCCGGGTGCTCCGGTTTCCTCCCACAGTCCAAAGGACGTGCTGGTTAGGGTGCATTGGCCGTGCTAAATTCTCCCTCAGTGTACCCAAACAGGAGTGTGGCGAGTAGGGGATTTTCACAGTAACTTCATTGCAGTGTTAATGTAAGCCTACTTGTGACACTAATAAAATAAATAAACGACTGGAGTGGGGGCTTGTACCTCTGGACCCCTGGCTTGGAGGTGAGAATGTTACCTACTGAGCTACAGCTGACACTGTTGGGTGTCATTGGGAGAGAGAATGTTCAAGTGAACCAAAGCCTTACCTGTGTGTCCTTTCATAGAATTATACAGTGCAGAAGAGGCCCTTTGGCCCATCGGGTCTGCACTGACACCCACACTTTATCGGTTTGAAGTCCGGTGATGGGTTCCTGCATGTGTCAAACACCGGATAGCTTGAACAAAACTGGCGATTCAGGGGAGAATGACAGGATGACTTGGATTTAATAGAATCATAGAATCCCTACAGTACAGATGGAGGTCATTTGGCCCATCGAGTCTGCACCGACTATAATCCCACCCCAGGCCCTATCCTCATAACCCCACACATTTACCCCGCTAATCCCTGTAACCTACACATTCCGGGACACTAAGGGGCAATTTAGCACAGCCAATCCGCCTAACCTGCACATCTTGGAACACTATAGGGCAATTTAGCATGGTCAATCCACCTAACCCACACATCTTTGGACACTAAGGGACAATTTAGCATGGTCAATCCACCTAACCCACACATCTTTGGACACTAAGGGGCAATTTAGCACAGTCAATCCACCTAACCTGCACATCTTTCGGACTGTGGGAGGAAACTGGAGCACCCGGAGGAAACCCACGCAGACACTGGGAGAATGTGCAAACTCCACACAGACAGTGACCCAAGCTGGGAATCGAACCCGGGTCCCTGGCGCTGTGAGGCAGCAGTGTTAACCACTGTGCCACCGTGCCGCCCCGTTTGTGTCTGGAGTTATGTCTCTGGGCGCTGTGTGCAAGGAAAACAATCTTGGACAGAGTGGAAATGTTATCCAAGTAAATATTTCTTCACTTTTTACTTTTAACAGAAGTAAAACATTTTGAATCAGTTGCTTTGTCTTTTGCAGGACAAGAACAACAAGGAAGCTCTGCAATCGGTGAGTAAAGTCTCTCTCCTCAGTCAAGACTGGGTCAGGGGTGCAATGATTGTCCACATGCAAGCATGTGAAGAGAAAAGAAGCCTCCATGGGGTTGTGTCCATCACCCTTCACCCCACAGACTATGCTAGACTATTAATGCAGAAACGCAGCTCATGTCCTGGGGACCCGGGTTCGAATCCCGCCCGTGGTGAAATTTGAGTTCAATAAAAATTATCTGGAATTAAGAATCTACTGATGACCATGAAACCATTGTCGGAAAAACCCATCTGGTTCACTAATGTCCCTTTAGGGAAGGAAATCTGCCGTCCTTACCCGGTCTGGCCTACATGTGACTCCAGAGCCACAGCAATGTGGTTGATTCTCAGCTGCCCTCGGGCAACTAGGGATGGGCAATAAATGCTGGCCCAGCCAGCGACGCCCATGTCCCACGAATGAATTTAAAAATACATCATCTCCTGGAAGAGGCTGAAGAATATAAGCCAACACATTTTTGTTTAAAACAAAACAGCCCATTCTCTACGGTCAGTTCTCCTGCACTCTCAGCATGTGAGCTTCCCGGTTGCAGACAAATTGGCACCGGGTAAACAAAGCTGACCTTTAAACATACCCCTCACAAGGAGCATGTTATAAATTTCTTAAAGGCACAGTGACGTCACGATAATAGCCAGATAATCTCTTTCAGTGCTGTCGGTTGAAAGATTAATATTGGTCACAACACAGTGGAGAACTCCCCTGCCCTTCTTTTGAGATTATGCCATGGAATCTTTTAAGCCGATCCGAGAAGGCAGACATTAGGCCAGGAAGACGGCATTTCTGACAGCACTCCCTCAGTGCTGCACTGGAAGTGTCCACTGTGGGTGGTGCTGCAAGTCTCAGGGTGGGGCTCGAACTCGCAACGGAATTTCACAGTCACTTCATTGCAGTGTTAATGTAAGCCTTACTTGTGACTAAGAAATAAATAAACTTTAAAATAAACTCTCTGACCCAAAGGAGCGAGTGCTATCCATTGAGCCATGGCTGACATTAAGGGGCAGCACGGTGGCACAGTGGTTGGCACTGCCGCCTCACAGTGGTTGGCACTGCCGCCTCACAGTGCCAGGGACCCAGGGTTCGATTCCCGGCTTGGGTCACTTGTCTGTGCGGAGTCTGCACGTTCTCCCCGTGTCTGCGTGGGTTTCCTCCCACAGTCCGAAAGACGTGCTGGTTAGGGTGCATCGGCCGTGCTAAATTCTCCCTCAGTGTACCCGAACAGGCGCCGGAGTGTGTGCCACTCGGGCAATTAGGCAACAAATGTTGACCTTGCCAACATTACCCACATTGCCTTGTTGTCACTCCGGTGTTGTGAAGAGATTACTGGCTCTGCACAGACCTCTGAGGAGCAAAGGGTATTTATTGAGTGAGGAACTTGGTACCAGGAGGGGCCTTAGCTCAAGGCTGCCTTGGAGCAGTCCTCGTACGCTTACAACATGTCTTCCAGATGATTCTGCCTTGAGAGAGCACTCCACCATCTGGGGCGAGCACTCACTCTCAGTTTCCATTGGTCCCTCAAGTCAGCTGACTCACTTCTGCTGCACTGTCTTCAAGAGATTTTCACAGTAACTTCATTGCAGTGTTAATGTAAGCCTACACCAGAATGATAGGGAGTGGGATAGCTTGATCTTGGTTTCGAACAAAGCTCGGCACAATGTCGAGGGCTGAAGGGCCTGTACTGTGCTGCACTGTTCTATGTTCTACTCGTGACACTAAGCTTGAAACTGAATTAAATGAGTTGCACACCGTGAATCGGGTTAACTGTAACTTTGGATCGTCCGTCTGCACCGTGAGCTCAATCAAACTGTGATGGATCTTCAGATTGTAAATTGAAGTTGAAAAATGGATGGATGGATGAGGCGATGCAGATTGGCGGAAAACAAAGGCAGGTTTCTGAGCTCTAACTTTGATACGTTCTCTGTGTTGGAAACAGCACCCAGATTTCTCCAGACTGCGAAACCGAGGGAAGGAAATCCGGCTGGAATTAAACCTTCTCTACGATCGGGAGAGCCAGCTGGACCAACACTTCTACCTAAAAGCTTTGAAACTGCCCAACAGGACGCATCCGAGCGTGGTAATGATTTAGTATAAATGTGTGGGTCTTTCCTCTCCCTCCAGTAGTGGTGGCTGTTCCTCCAGCTCCTTAGCCTGTAAGCTCTGGAAAGCTCCCTAAACCCCTGCGGCGCTCTCTAATCCTGCCGTACCACGATCATGGAAAGCTGCTGCTTGTGGACACCTGGCCGGACAGCTCCATGTGAGGCTCATGTCAAAAGTGGGTTTTTATTTTGGCATCGCTCTTGTTAACATCCGTGAGGTGTTTTGCTGCATAACAGCAGGTTGGTGCCCTTCTCTCTCTCTCTGTGTCTCTCTCGCTGTCTCTCTCTCTCTCTCTCTGTCTCTCTCTCTCTCTCTCTCTCTCTATCTCTGTCTCACTCTCTCTCTGTCTCTCTCTCTCTCTCTGTCTCTCTCTCTGTCTCTCTCTCTCTCTCTCTGTCTCTCTCTCTCTCTGTCTCTCTCTCTCTCTGTCTCACTCTCTCTCTGTCTCTCTCTCTCTCTCTCTGTCTCTCTCTCTCTCTGTCTCTCTCTCTCTCTGTCTCTCTCTCTCTCTGTCTCTCTCTCTCTCTGTCTCTCTCTCTCTCTGTCTCTCTCTCTCTCTCTCTCTCTCTATCTCTGTCTCACTCTCTCTCTGTCTCTCTCTCTCTCTCTGTGTCTCTCTCTCTCTCTGTCTCTCTCTCTGTCTCTCTCTCTGTCTCTCTCTCTGTCTCTCTCTCTGTCTCTCTCTGTCTCTCTCTGTCTCTCTCTGTCTCTCTCTGTCTCTCTCTGTCTCTCTCTGTCTCTCTCTGTCTCTCTCTGTCTCTCTCTGTCTCTCTCTGTCTCTCTCTGTCTCTCTCTGTCTCTCTCTGTCTCTCTCTGTCTCTCTCTGTCTCTCTCTGTCTCTCTCTCTCTCTCTCTGTCTCTCTCTCTCTGTGTCTCTCTCTCTCTCTGTCTCTCTCTCTCTCTCTCTGTCTCTGTCTCTCTCTCTGTCTCTCTCTCTCTCTCTGACTTTGACTTTTCTTACTCTCTCTCTCCCTCTCTTTGTTTCCATCTCATTTTGATCCCTCTCTTTTCTCTCTCTGCCCCTTTTCTCCTTCTTCCTCTCCCCCTCTTCCCTCTCGCACTCGCCCCCTGCACCTCCCCTCTCTCTCGCTCTGGAAACCACACCCCCCCCCTCACTCCCCCCACCCCACCCTCCTCCCTCGCTCTAGAACCCCGCCACCCCCCCCCCCCCCCCCCCCCCCCTTCTCTCTCTGGCCATTTCCTCCTCCACCTTCTCTCTTGCTCTGGCCAACCCTCCCCCTGCCCCTCCCCCCCCCCCCTTCTCTCTCTCCCTCTCTGGCCATCTCTCCCCCACCCCCCCCCCCCCTCTCTCTCTCGCTCCCCCCACCCCACCCTTCTCTCTCGCTCTGGCCAACCCCCTCACCACCCCCTCCCCCTCCCCTCCAAACCTTCTCTCTCGCTCTGGTCAACCCTCCCCCACCCCTCCTCTCCCTCCCTCTCTGGCCATCTCTCCCCCCCGCCCCCCTTCTCTCTCTCTCTCTCTCTCTCCCCCCCCACCCCACCCTTCTCTCTCGCTCTCTTTCCCCCCCCCCCCCCCCACCCCACCCCACCCTTCTCTCTCGCTCTCTTTCCCCCCCCCCCCCCCCCCCACCCCACCCCACCCTTCTCTCTCGCTCTGACAAAATAAATTATTCTGGGGCACTGGGTTTAAATTCCAGCACCACAACCGGTGAATATTGAATTCAGTAAAAATCTGGAGTAATTATGACAATTGAAGATGATTTAATCTCGCTCTGGTCAACCCCCCCCCCCCCCTTTCTCTCTCTCTCGCTCCCATCTCCTCCCTCCACCCCTTCTCTCTGTGAGGAAGCGGAGGTTACAGGGATAGGGCGGAGGGAAGGGCCAGGGTAAGATGCTCTTTCAGGAGTCGGTGCAGACTCGATGGGCTGAATGGCCTCCTCCTGCACTGTAGGGATTCTATGGTTCTATATTTCTAGATTATTAACTACCTTCTAAAATGGCGTAGCGTTCCACTTGGGGCAATTAGGGATGGGCAACAGATGTTGGCCTTGCCAACGTTACCCACATTGCCAGAAAGGATAAAGAAACTGCCATGTTGTGGCTGTGCCAGTGTTGTGCAGGGATTTCAGACTCTGTACAGACGTTGTGTGGAGTAAAGGGTACGCATTGAGTAAGGAACTTGGTGACAGGAGGGGCTGGAACTCGAGGCTGCCTCGGAGCAGTGCTCCTCCAGTCCTCGTACGCTTACAGCGTGGCTTCTCGATGATTCTGCCTTGAGAGAGGACTCCACCTTCTGGGGCGAGCACTCACTCTCTCTCTGTTTCCATTGGGTCCCTCAAGTCAGGTGACTCACTTCTGCTGTGCTGTCTTAAAGAGACAGGCACCCCACACACACACAACAGAAGCAAAGAACAACAAATCTGTCCCAGTTATCGTTTCTCCTGGGCCTGATATTGATTTGATTTGAGGTTTACCGGTTCTCTCTCTCTCTCTCTCTTTGAAGCCTATCGGTGATGAAAGTCAAGCCCGTGTGATTGAGACAATTGGCGATAAACCAGGTGAGAACCTTCAGTTATCAATACCGCCAGTTTACAGAATGTACATAATAACATCTTCAACAAGCTAAAATGTGCCAAATTCCTTCACCGCTATCTTATCATGGGCACAGCTTCACATGAGGAGATATTCCGACAGGTGACCAAAAGCTTGATCAAAGAGGAAGGTTTTAAGGAACATCTTAAAGGATTAAAGAGGTTGAGATTTGATTTATCGTTGTCACGTATATTAGCATAAAGTGAAAAGTATTGTTTCTTGCGCGCTATACAGACAAAGCATACCATTCATAGAGTACACAGGGGAGAAGGAAAAGAGACGGTGCAGAATGTAGCGTTACAGTCATAGCTAGGGTGTAGAGAAAGATCAACTGAATATACGGTAGGCCCATTCAAATGTCTGAGAGAAGAAGCTGTTCTTGAGTCGGTTGGTGCGTGACCTCGGACTTTTTGTATCTTTTCCCCGATGGAAGAGAGAATGTCCGGGGCGTCCTTGATTATGCTGGCTGCTTACCCGAGGCAGCGGGAAGTGTGGACAGAGTCAATGGATGGGAGGCTGGTCTGTGTGATGGATTGGGCTACATTCACGACCCTTTGTAGTTCCTTGCGGTCTTGGGCAGAGCAGGAGCCCATACCAAGCTGTGATACAACCAGAAAGAATGCTTTCTATGGTGCATCTGTAAAAGTTGGTGAGAGACGGTAGCTGACATGCCAAATTTCCTTAGTCTCCTGAGAAAGTAGAGGCGTTGGTGGGGCTTTCTTAACTATAGTATCAGCATGGGGGGACCAGGACAGGTTGTTGGTGATCTGGACACCTGGAGACATGAAGCTCTCGACCATTTCCACTTCATCCCCGTTGATGTAGACAGGGGCATGTTCTCCACTATGCTTCCTGACGTCAGGTGGGGGGTGAGAATTTTAGGGTTTAGGGCCAAAGCATGGCCATCAATAATGGAGTGTTTAAAACCAGGAATGTTTTAAACAGGCCAGAATCCGAGAAGTGGGAGGGATGTGGAGGGTGGAAGGTATTCCAGCGGTGGGGAGGAGCGAGGCCACTTTTTCAGGGTTTTGGA
The DNA here is from genome assembly GCF_964213995.1 of Mustelus asterias. NCBI lineage: Eukaryota > Metazoa > Chordata > Chondrichthyes > Carcharhiniformes > Triakidae > Mustelus > Mustelus asterias. The sequence goes on along the minus strand of NC_135824.1, from coordinate 57,509,226 downwards.
AACAATGATGAGAATTTTAAAATGGAGGTGTTGGTTAGCCAGGAGCGAGTGTAGCACAGAACTCATAGAATCCCTACAATGCAGGAGGAGGCCATTCAGCCCATCAAGCCTGCACCGACCATAATCCCACCCAGGCCCTATCTCCGTAACCCCACATATTTACCCTGCAAATCCCTCTAACCTGTGAATCCTGGGACACCAAGGGACAATTTAGCATGGCCAATCAACGTATCCCACACATCTTTGGACCGTGGGAGGAAACCGGAGCACCCGGAGGAAACCCACGCAGACACGGGGAGAATGTGCAAACTCCGCACAGACAGTGACCCAAGGCCAGGAATCGAACCTGGGTCCCTGGAGCTGTGAGGCAACAGTGCTAACCACTGTGCTAACGTGCCGCAGGTTAGGTGGATTGGTCACGCTAAATTGCCCCTTAGTGCCAGGGGGATTAGCTGGGTAAATACGTGGGGTTACGGGGATAGGGCCTGGGTGGGATTGTGGTCGGTGCAGGCTCGATGGGCCGAATGGCCTCCTTCTGTAGGGATTCTATAGCTCTATTCTATTCTATGGTTCTAACGTGCCTGTAAAAGTACGTTATTGGCCATGTTAAATTACCCCTTAATGTCCTGAGATGCGTAGGTTAGAGGGATTAGTGGGGTAATATGTGGGGATACAAGGATAGGGCCTAGGTTGTTGTCGGTGCAACCCGGACTTCCGGATGGGACTGTGACACAATCGCTCAGATATCCATGAGGTGTGCGTAAGCGTTACCCTGACAGGGGCGGCGAAGGTGAATGTTTTAAAGTCCGGATCATGTCTGAGCAATGCTGGGAGGATCTGCCAATACTGGAAAAGCCTTTAGTTTTGTGTCTTAAAGCTCACGAGTCTGCTGACCACCTTCTTCCTCCTTGATCTTCCAGTGTTCGATTTTAAACCCAAGGGCCATTTGCAAATTGGCGAAGACTTGGACATAATTAGACAACGGTAAGGTGCGATGTGTTCAACCCCTGCTCTCGGTCAAGGTGCAACGGTAGAATGCAATGAAGTTCTGCAGGAAGACACGGTAGCACAGTGGGTTAGCACTGCTGTCTCACAGCGCCAGGGACCCGGGTTCGATTCCTGGCCTCGGGTCACTGTCTGCGTGGAGTCTGCACGTTCTCCCGGTGTCTGCGTGGGTTTCCTCCGGGTGCTCCGGTTTCCTCCCACAGTCCGAAAGACGTGTGGGTTAGAGTGCATTGGCCGTGCTAAATTGACTTTAGTGTCCCAAGATGTGTTGGTTAGATGGATTGCCCCTTAGTGCCCCAAGATATGGATATGGAATCCCTACAGTGCAGAAGGAGGCCATTCGGCCCATCGAGTCAGCACCGACAACAACCTAGGCCCTATCCTTGTAACCCCACATATTACCCTGCCAATCCCTCTAACCTACACATCTCAGGACATTAAGGGGTAATTTAACATGGCCAATGCACCTAACCAGCACATCTTTGGACTGTGGGAGGAAACCGGAGCACCCGGAGGAAACCCACGCAGACACGGGGGAGAACGTGCAAATTCCGCACAGGCAGTGACCCAAGCCGGGAATCGAACGCAGGTCCCTGGCGCTGTGAGGCAGCAGTGCTAACCACTGTGCTACCGTGCCAACCAAAACAGAAGCTGCCTCCCCGCTGTCAAGGAACTTGGCAGCTGCCTCTGGGGGATTTGAACCCTGGTCTTCTGCGTGACAGGCAGGAATACTAACCACTACACTAACAAGGAAATGTTTTGATGCGTAGGTTAGATGGATTGGCCATGCTAAATTGCCCCTTAGTGTCCAAAGATGTGCAGGTTAGGTGGATTGGCCATGCTAAATTGCTCCTTAGTGTCCAAAGATGTACATGTTAGGTGGATTGGCCATACTAAATTGCCCCTTAGTGTCCAAAGATGTGCGGGTTAGATGGATTGACCATGCTAAATTGCTCCTTAGTGTCCAAAGATGTGCAGGTTAGGTGGATTGGCCATGCTATATCTGTTGGGTTATGGGGATAAGGTGGTGGAGGGGGCCTGGGTAAGATACTCTATCAGAGAGTCGATGTAGACTAGATGGCCCAAATGCACTGCAGGGATTGTGTGATCTCATTTTGCAGCCTCCTACTGGCTAAAGGACACAACTGCAGCTGATAACACCCAGGATTTCTTCACCAAATGAAATATTGACAAAATGAAGTGGCCGTATGAACTAACCCTTTCACGTACGTTGCGTTTATTTGTTGGCGTGACCGAAAATGCATTTCTCCTTTAAGCTGGGGCATTGCTGACTCCAGCTGGTGAGTTCATTTACTCAAGTGACAAGGGACTCCATTAGAAAAGTGATTTATTCCTTTCAGACGCGCTGGCAGAGTAACAAAGGGCTCTGTAAATGAATATCTGTCGTGGTTCTCGTGCTGAAATGGGCTGGTGAGGATGTGAGACACTACTTTACCCAGCCTGCATCCATCTCTTTAGAAAAACGCCCTGGCAGCGTTTGCTGAACCTGTCGAAATAAAAAAAACATTCGGTCATCGCTGAACAAGCGATTAGTCTCCATCTCAATGAAGCACCCTAAATCCTTCTCGGTCATCTATCTTGTAACCTCCCTTGCAGATTCAGTCAGTAATCTCACACAATCAACCCGTGAATTTAATTAGATCACCGTGTTTGAAGTAGGCATAACTAATTGATTACAGCACTGACAGGGCCACCATAGAAAGCTGCTGAACGCGCTGATTAATTTCCCTAATTATCCCCCCCCCCCCCCTCCTTCATCCCAGGTGGGAGCTGACTTTGACTGGGACATTATTTATTTTTAGGGTGGTTGTCAAGGGCGGCGCAGTGGGTTAGCACCGCTGCCCCTCAGCGCCAGGGACCCGGGTTCGATTCCCGGCTCGGGTCACTGTCTGTGCGGAGTCTGCACGTTCTCCCCGTGTCTGCGTGGGTTTCCTCCGGGTGCCCCGGTTTCCCCCCACACTCCAAAGACGTGCTGGTTAGGTTGATTGGCCGTGCTAAATTCTCCCTCGGTGTACCCGAACAGGAGTGTGGGGACTAGGGGATTTTCACAGTAACTTCATTGCAGTGTTAATGTAAGCCTACTTGTGACACTAATAAATAAACAATATCTCCATGTCTGAGTGCAGGCAGTTCCAAATGGTGAGAATACAAGAGCAGGGATGTACTACTGAGGCTGTATAAGGCTCTGGGTCAGACCCCATTTGGAATATTGTGAGGCGTTTTGGGCCTCATACCTAAGGAAGGATGTGCCGGCCTTGGAGGGGGTCCAGAGGAGATTCACAAGAATGATCCCAGGAATGAAGGGTTTGTCATATGAGGAGTGGTTGAGGAATCTGGGTCTGTACTCGATGGAGTTTAGAAGGTTGAGGGGGGATCTAATTGAAACTTGCAGAATACTGAGAGGCTGAGATAGAGTGGACATGGAGAGGATGTTTCCACTCGTGGGACAGACTAAAATTTGAGAGCGCAACCTCAGAGTGAAGGGACACTCCTCTAAAACTGAGATGAGGAGGAATTTCTTCAGCCAGAGGGTGGTGAATCTGTGGAACTCATTGCCACAGAAGAGGCCGGGTCATTGAGTGTCTTTAAGACAGAGATAGATAGGTTCTTGATCAATAAGGAGATCAAGGGTTACGGGGAGAAGGCAGGAGAACGGGGATGAGAATCATATCAGCCATGATTGAGTGGCGGAGCAGATTCGATGGGCTGAATGGCCTAATTCTGCTCCTATGTCTTAAGGTCTTATGGTTACCCATTGATGAAAGGTGTTATAGATTCACAGGATGGCTTGCAGCACCGCAGAGGCCATTTGGCCCATTGTGTCTGTGCTGGCTCCCTGTAAAAGCTACTCCAAGTTCCAAGCACCTGCCCCTTTTCCCTGTCGCCCCGCAATTATTTTCTCTTCAGATATTTATCCAATTCTCTTTCGAAGGCCTCAGTTGAATCTACCTCCACCCCGGCTCGTAGGCCATACATTTCAGATACTAACCAGTGACTGCATAAAATAAGTTTTTCCTTCTGTCAGTCACCCTAAATCAGTGTCCCTGGCTTCTTGATCCGACCACCAATGAGCACAGTTTCTCCTGTGGCGACACGGTGGCATAGTGGTCCGCACTGCTGCCTCACTGCACCAGAGACCCCGGTTCGATTCTGGCCTCGGGTCACTGCGTGGAGTTTGCACATTCTCCCCATGTCTGTGTGGGTTTCCTCCGGGTGCTCTGGTTTCCTCCCACAGTCCAAAGATGTGCCGGTTCGGTGGATTGGCCATGTTAAATTCCCCCTTAGTGTCCAAAGATGCGTAGGGTAGTTGGATTGGTCATGCTAAATTGCCCCAAGTGTCAGTGGGACTAGCTAGGGTAAATACTTGGGGTTCTGGGGATAGGGCCTGGGTGGGATTGTTGTGGGTGCAGACTCAATGGGCCGAATGGCCTCCTTCTGCACAGTAGGGATTCTATGATTCAATCCACCTCCACCCTGCTCCCAAGGCCGTACATTTCAGATCCTCACTGCTGGCTGCACAAAATAAGTATTTCCTCATGTCCCCATTCCTCCTTCTGTCAGCCGCCTTACATCGGGTGTCGCCTGGTTCTTGATCCTTCCGCCAATGAGTTTCTCCCTGTCTAGATAGCCATTCCCTTCCCCTACCTGAAGCCACTCAGCCGCAGTAAAGAGAAGGGAAAACCGAGGAAGGACGATGTGCTTTGGTGCTATTCTTTTGGGGAATTCGGAAATCCCGATTTATATTCAATAAACAGACGTACGGATTAGCAGCGGGAATGGGCCTTCCAGACCCTCAAGCCATCTCCTCCACTCGATAGGATCAAGGCTGATCTGAATGTAGTGGCCTCAACTCCACTTTCCTGTCCTACCCTACACTCTTTAACTCTCTTGTCGATCAAGAATCTGTCTTACTCGGCCGTACACATACTCAGCCCAGCTTCCACCGCTCCCTGTGGAAGAGAATTCCACAGACTAATCTCTCTCTGAGAGTCGTCATCTTAGTCCTCAGTCCTCATTTCTGTCTTAAATGGGTGACCTCTTATTTTTAAACTGTGTCACCTAGTTCTAGTCTCTCTCATACGAGGAAACATCATCTCAGCATCTTGTATGTGTCAGTAAGATCACCCCTCAGAATCTACAGGGCGGCACGGTAGCACAGTGGGTTAGCACTGCTGCTTCACAGCTCCAGGGTCCCGGGTTCGATTCCCGGCTCAGGTCACTGTCTCTGTGGAGTTTGCACATTCTCCTTGTGTCTGCGTGGGTTTCCTCCGGGTGCTCCGGTTTCCTCCCACAGTCCAAAGATGTGCGGGTTAGGTTGATTGGCAGGTTAAAAATTGCCCCTTAGAGTCCTGGGATACGTAGGTTAGAGGGATTAGTGGGTAAATATGTGGGATGGGATTGTGGTCGGTGCAGACTCGATGGGCCGAATGGCCTCCTTCTGCACTGTAGGGTTTCTATGATTTCTATGAATCAGCATAGATTCATAGAATCCCGACAGTGCAGAAGGAGGCCATTCAGCCCATCGAGCCTGTATCACCAACAATCCCACCCAGACCCTATCCCCTAAACCCCACACATTTACCCTGCTAATCCGCCCTGACACTAAGGAGCAATCTAGCATGGTTAATCCACCTAACCTGCACATCTTAATTAAGTTTAATTTTATTAGTGTCACAAGTAGGCTTACAGTAATGTTTCAGGGTCGGCGCAGCGGTTAGCACTGCTGCCTCACAGGGACCCGGGTTCGATTCCCGGCTTGGGGGTCACTGTCTGTGTGGAGTCTGCGCGTTCTCCCCGTATCTGCGTGGGTTTCCTCCGGGTGCTCCGGTTTCCTCCCTCAGTCTGAAAGTCGTGCTGGTTTCGGGTGCATTGACCCGAACAGGTGCCAGAGTGTGACGACTAGGGGAATTTCACAGTAACTTCATTGCAGTGTTAATGTAAGCCTTACTTGTGACACTAATAAATAAACTTCACTTTAAATGGGCGACCCCTTATTTTTAAACAGTGGCCCCCCCCCCGCCCCCCCCCTTAGTTCCAGATTCTCTCTCAAGAGGAAACCTCCTCTCCACAGCCACCCTATCCAGACCCCACCTCAGGATCGTAAAGGTTTCGATCAAGTTGCCTCTCACACTCTTCTAAACTCCAGCGGACGCGAGCCTAACCTGTCCAACCTTTCCTCAATAGACAGACCGCCCATTCCTGACATTAGTCTGGCGAGCCTCCTCCGAGCTGGATCCAACCCATTTATATCCCTAAATAAGGCGACCAACACTGTACACACTATTCCAGGTGTGGTCTCACCAATGGCCTGTCCAACTGAAGCATAACCTCAACAAGTATTACAGTAACTTTAAAGTGCTTTGAGATCCTGTGCTGGTGAAAATGCTGTATAAATTCAAGTCTTTCTTTCTCTCTGGGGTGGAGAATTCTGAAGATTCGCATCCCTCTTTGAGTGAAAATTTTGGGTGGCACAGTGGGTTAGCACTGCTGCCTCACAGCGCCAGGGACCCCGGGTTCGATTCCTGACTTGGGTCACTGTCTGTTTGGAGTCTGCACGTTCTCCCCGTGTCAGCGTGTGACACTCTAAGGTATAGTATTCTTCTAGGGGCGGCACAGTGGTTAGCACTGCTGACTCACAGCACCAGGGACCTGGGTTCGATTCCTGACTTGGGTCACTGTTTGTGTGGACTTGGCACATTCTCTCCCTCGCCCCCCCCCCCCCCCCCCCATGTCTGCGTGGGTGACCAAAAAGTGGAGTCTCCTCTTTTTATAAGAAGAAAACTGTCAAAAGAGGTCCACCGAACTCCAAAGATGTGCAGGTCAGGTGGATTGGCCATGCTAAATTGCCCCTTAGTGTCAGGGGGACGTGGTAGGGTAAATGCACGGGGTTATGGGGGTAGGGCCTGGGTGGGATTGTGGTCGGTGCAGACTCGATGGGCCGAATGGCCTCCTCCTTCACTGTAGGGGTTCTCTGAAGAAATTTCTCCTCATCTCAGTCCAATATGACTGACCCTTTATCCTGAGAGAATAACTCTCCCCCCGCCACACCCATCCCATTTTTTGTTCTGGGCATCACATTGTAATCTCAAGTTGAACTGACTTGATTCCAGGGATGAAGGGGTTGATGTACGAGGAGAGATTAAACAGTTTGGGTTTATACTCGCTGGAGTTTAGAAGGACGAGAGGGGAACTGATCGAGGTATATAAAACTTTAAAAGGGATCGATAGAGTAGAGGTAGAGCAAAAATATGGGGCAATCTAGGTCACAGGTCTAGGTTGAGAGGCGGTAGATGGATGGCAGAGTGGTTAGCGCTGCTGCCTCACAGCGCCAGGGACCCGGGTTCGATTCCCGGCTTGGGTCACTGTCTGTGTGGAGTTTGCACATTCTCCCCGTGTCTGCGTGGGTTTCCTCCAGGTGCTCTGGTTTCCTCCCACAGTCCAAAGATGTGCTAAATTGTCCCTTAGTGTCAGGGGTATTAGCAGGGTAAATACATGGGGTTATGGGGATCGGGCCTGGGTGGGATTGTGGACGGTGCAGGTTCGATGGGCCGAATGGCCTCCTTCTGCACTGTAAGGATTCTGTGATCTACCCTGCCAATGCACCAAACTGTAACATCTTAGAAATATATCAATTTAACATCTTGGGACACTAAGGGGCAATTTAGCACGGCCAATCCACCCAACCTTTGGAGTGTGGGAGGAAACCGGAGCAAACCCACGCAGACACGGGGAGAACGTGCAGACTCCACACTGCTAAATTGACCCTTAGTGTCAGTGGGACTAGCTATGGGGTTAGGGGGAATGGGGCCTGGGTGGGATTGTGGTCGGTGCAGACTTGAGGGGCCGAATGGCCGAGGGGACACTAAGGGCGGCACGGTAGCACAGTGGTTAGCACTGCTGCTTCACAGCTCCAGGGACCTGGGTTCGATACCCGGCTTGGGTCACTGTCTGTGCGGAGTTTGCACATTCTCCTCGTGTCAGCGTGGGTTTCCTCCGGGAGCTCCGGTTTCCTCCCACAGTCCAAAGATGTGCAGGTTAGGTTGATTGGCCATGCTAAAATTGCCCCTTAGTGTCCTGAGATGTCTAGGTTAGAGGGATTAGTGGGTAAATATGTAGGGGTAGGGCCTGGGTGGGATTGTGATCGGTGCAGACTCGATGGGCCGAATGGCCTCTTTCTGCACTGTAGGGTTTCTATGATTTCTAGGTGGGTTTGAGACCAGGGAGAGATCAGCCATGATCTGATTGAATGGCGGAGCAGGCTCGAAGGGCTGAATTTGCCTCCTCCTGCTCCTAATTCCCATGTTCCTATGCATGTGGATGTCATTCCTGCTTGAAGTGCTTTGCTGGTGAGGAATGGACCTCTCCGAGGGGTTGCATTGTTTGAACTACCTTCCCATTGATTGCCAAACAGCAAAGAGAAGAATAGAATGGAGGCCCCGGAGCTCAGTTTCATTCATTGTCCTTGCTTCTGCCAGTTGTTGCTGACAGCTATATGTCTATTGTTCCCATCGCTCACCATCTGTGCTGTAACTGGCAATGACACACAATCTAAAACGCTGTTGCAACAGCCCATTAAGCAGCTGGTTCGCAGTTTCTCTCACCGGTCCAGGTGTTTTGACGAGGATGGCCCGCGCTTCAGACCAAAAGATCAAGTTTCAGGGCAGTTTCCTAACGGGACACGGTGGCACAGTGGTTAGCGCTGCTGCCTCACAGCGCCAGGGACCCGGGTTCGATTCCCGGCCTTGGGTCACTGTCTGTGCGGAGTCTGTACGTTCTCCCCGTGTCTGCGTGGGTTTCCTCCCACACTCCAAAGGTTGGGTGGATTGGCCGTGCTAAATTACCCCTTAGTGTCCCAAGATGTTAAATTGATATATTTCTAAGATGTTACAATTTGGTGCATTAACAGGTAAATGATAGAATCCCTACAGTGCAGAAGGAGGCCATTCGGCCCATCGAACCTGCACCGACCACAATCCCATCCAGGCCCTATCCCCGTAAGCCCATGTATTTACCCTGCTATTCCCCCTGACACTAAGGGGCAATTTTAGCATGGCCAATCAACCTAACCCGCACATCTTTGGACTGTGGGAGGAAACTGGAGGAAACCCACGCAGACACGGGGGGAACGTACAGACTCCGCACAGACAGCGACCCAAGCCGGGAATCGAACCCGGGTCCCTGGCGCTGTGAGGCTGCAGTGCTAACGCACGGTCCCACCTGCGTGGCGTTATGGGGATAGGTCGGAGGGAGTGGGGCCAAGGGTAAGATGTTCTGTTGGAGAGTCAGTACAGACATGATGGGCTGAATGGCCTCCTGTAGGGATTCTGTGCCAGCTAATGCATTTGCTGCTGTTTGTGTGAAAGGCCCCCTGGGTTTAACCTGAGGCAGCCACAAGATGGCACTGTCTCCCCTTCCATATTCTGCGTCCGGCTTGCTGCCTTTTCCCCAGGTGCTGGAAGCTGCTTTTACCGGCACCGGGGAATAACCCCCCCTCCCCCCCCCACACACCACCAACACTCCGGCCCGCCACACCTCGCGTACCAATAGTTGGACTATTCGCTTGTGGAGGCCATCGCAGCTGGTTCATAGAGTAGTCTTGGGGGTGGGGGGGGGCGAGATAATGGTGAAGGGTGCGGATCGATACAGAATCGGTCGATGGATACAGAATCATAGAAGCCCTATAATGCTGAAGGAGGCCTTTCGGCCCATCGAGTCTGCACTGACAACAATCCCACCCAGGCCCTATCCCCGTAACCCCATGTATTTACCCTAGCCAGTCCCCCTGACACTAAGGGGCAATTTAGCACGGCCAATCCACCTAACGTACACATCTTTGGAGTGTGGGAGGAAACCGGAGCACCCGGAGGAAACCCACGCAGACACGGGGAGAATGTGCAGACTCCGGACAGACAGTGACCCAAGCCGGGAATCCAAACTGGGTCCTTGGCGCTGTGAGGCAGCAGCGCTAACCCTCTGTGCTGCCAGGGGGGATGGTTGTGACGTAACTGTGCAGAACTCTGGTGTTGATGTGTCCCCAAGCTCAGTACTGGACATTAATCACACTCGGGACCTCCTTCGACCTGGGTCGCCAGTAGAGATATTGTCATCTGTAGCTGCATAGGAATAGGAGGCCATTCAGCCCATCAAGCCTGTGCAGCCACTCGATTAGATCACGGCTGACTTCGTCTTAACTCCATTCGCGCGGTTTTGTTCCATAACAAATATCTATCTCAGCTTTAAAGTCTTTAATTCACCCCCAACCTCAACAGCCTTTTGGAGGGAGGGAGAGTTCCAGGTTTCCACTCCCCTTTCTGTGGAAAGTGGCCCTGAACATGACCCCTCAACGGCCTGACTCTAATTTTAATGTTCTACTCCTTGTTCTGGAGTCTCCCGACCAGAGGAAATAGCTTCTTTGTATTTGTCATATTGGTGACAGGGACCTGGGTTCAATACTGGCTTCGAGTCCTTGTCTGTGTGGAGTTTGCACATTCTCCCCGTGTCTGCGTGGGTTTCCTCCGGGTGCTCCGGTTTCCTCCCACACTCCAAAGATGTGCAGGTTAGGTGGATTGGCCATGCTAAATTGCCCCTTAGTGTCCAAAGATGTGCAGGTTAGGGGGATTGGCCATGCTAAATTGCCCCTTAGTGTCCAAAGATGTGCAGGTTAGCTGGATTGGCCATGCTAAATTGCCCCTTAGTGTTAGGGGGATCAGCAGGGTAAATACTTGGGGTTAAGAGGATCAGGCCTGGGTGGGATTGTTGGTGTGGAGATGCCGGCGTTGGACTGGGGTAAGCACAGTAAGAAGTCTCACAACACCAGGTTAAAGTCCAACAGGTTTATTTGGTAGCAAATACCATAAGCTTTCGGAGCGCTGCTCCTTCGTCAGATGGAGTGGATATCTGTTCTCAAACAGTGCAAACAGACACAGAAATTAATTTGTAATTTGATTTCTGTGACTGTTTGCACTGTTTGAGAACAGATAACCACTCCATCTGACGAAGGAGCTGTGCTCCGAAAGCTTATGGTATTTGCTACCAAATAAACCTGTTGGACTTTAACCTGGTGTTGTGAGACTTCTTACTGGGATTGTTGGTGCAGGCTCGATGGGCTGAATGGCCTCCTTCTGCGCTGGATGGATTCTATGATTCTATGAAACATTAAAACTGCTTGGTCAGAGCACACCTGTAAATGTGGATGCTGGTTGTGATTTTAAATGTTAAACTATACCCGTCTGCCTTTGCTCCTTGCCAGGCGACTCTCGCATGTGTCTGGCCATCGATCGTACTACCTGCGAGGGGCAGGCAGTGAGCTACAACTCGCCTTGGTCCAGTTCACCATGAACAAACTCCTCAAGAGGGTGAGCTACCCGAGACTGAACCGTACCGAGTGTCCCTTTGTTCCGCTGTCTTCTCCCTACCTCCAGCGACCACTCGCTGACGAGTATGATTGTCCACCTAAGAAACTCCGTGTAATTCTGGCCACGGCAGGTGGTGGAATTTGAATTCAATAAAAAAATATCTGGAATTAAGAATCTACTGATGACCATGAAACCATTGTCGGAAAAACCCATCTGGTTCACTAATGTCCGTTTAGGGAAGGAAATCTGCCATCCTTACCCGGTCTGGCCTACATGTGACTCCAGAGCCACAGCAATGTGGTTGACTCTCAACTGCCCTCCAAGGGCAACTAGGAATGGGCAATAAATGCTGGTCAGCCAGTGACACCCATGTCCCATGAATGAATAATTGTGTCTCTTATGGGCGGCATGGTGGCACCGCTGGCCTCACAGCGCCAGGGACCCGGGTTCGATTCCGGTATCAGGTCACTGTCTGTGTGGAGTTTGCACGTTAGAAATCATAGAAACCCTACAGTGCAGAAGGAGGCCATTCGGCCCATCGAGTCTGCACCGACCACAATCCCACCCAGGCCCTACCCCCACATATTTTACCCGCTAATCCCTCTAACCTACGCATCTCAGGACTCTAAGGGGCAATTTTTAACCTGGCCAATCAACCTAACTCGCACATCTTTGGACTGTGGGAGGAAACCGGAGCACCCGGAGGAAACCCACGCAGACACGAGGAGAATGTGCAAACTCCACACAGACAGTGACCCGAGCCGGGAATCGAACCCGGGACCCTGGAGCTGTGAAGCAGCAGTGCTAACCACTGTGCTACCGTGCCGCCCTCACGTTCTCCCCCATCTGTGTGGGTTTCCTCCGGGTGCTCCGTTTTCCTCCCACAGTCCAAAGATGTGCGGTTTAGGTGGATTGGCCATGCTAAATTGCCCCTTAGTGTCCAAAGAACTTCTTCTCCCAGAAGGTAGTGAATCTTTGGAATTCTCTGCCCAATGAAGCAGTAGAGACTACCTCGTTAAATGTGTTTAAGTCACAGATAGGTAGATTTTTAACCATTAAGGGAATTAAGGGTTATGGGGAGCGGGTGGGTAAGTGGAACTGAACCCACTATCAGATCAGCCATGATCTTATTGAATGGCAGGGCAAGCTTGAGGGGCTAGATGGCCTACTCCTGCTCCTATTTCTTATGTTCTAATAAGATGAGTAGGTTAGGTGGATTGGCCATGCTAAATTGTCATAGTGTCCAAAGATGTGCAGGTTAAGTGGATTGGCCATGCTAAATTGCCCCTTAGTGTCCAAAGATGTGTAGGTTGATGCAGCGGCTTACCTATGGGAAATGTGTGTGGTTGCAGCAATAGGATAGGGGAGAGGGGTTGGGTAAGATACTCTGTCGGATTGAGTCGGTGCAGAATCAATGGGCCAAATGGCCATTTCGGCACTGTAGAGATTCTATGATTCTCTGACTGCTCCTCTCCGAACTCAAGCCGTGGTATCTTTTACATCTGCTTCCAATAATGCTTCACTGGCTGTAGGGTGCTACATAAATGCAAGCCTTTCTCTCTGTTAAACTCCAAAGCACTGTGTGTGTAATTCATTAGGAAGGGTAATGTGGGGGTGGGTGAGGTTGTGGGGGTGGGGGGGGCGGGGTGCAAGTTGGCCATCGTGTTGCGTAGAGAAAGATCCCATAAGCAGCAATCAGCTAAATGACCAGAATTTTTAACACCAAAAGGACCAGACCAATGCAGGAATGTCACAGAAATAGAAACATTACAGTATAAGAGAAGGCCATTCAGCCCATCGAGCCTGCACCAACAACAATCCCACCCGGGCCCTATCCCCGTGACCCCACGTATTTTCCCCTGCTAATCACCCTGACACTACGGGTCAATTTAGCACGGCTAATCCACCTAACCAGCACATCTTTCGGACTGTGGGAGGAAACCGGAGCACCCGGAGGAAACCCACGCAGACACGGGGAGAACGTGCAGACTCCGCACAGACAGTGACCCGAGGCCGGGAATCGAACCCGGGTCCCTGGCGCTGTGAGGCAGCAGCGCTAAACCACCGTGCCGTCCGTCAACGCCAATTATGCGCTCCAGTCCTGGAGTGAAACTCCATCCCGCCAGTTTGAGAGTCGGAGGACTTGCGGAGTCAACAATGGCGGAGATTTGGAGGAGATTGAAAATGAGTTTATTATATTTTCCATTTCCAGCTGGGGGATTTGAAACTGTCCACCGTTTAAACCCTGTGTGTACAGTAACACAGTCATTGTCTTCGATAGCCGAGGGATTAAACAGAAGTCGCCACTCCGCAAAGCATGACTGCAGTAATTGCTAAAGCCTGAAAAACGTTATTGTTATTAGCAAACGTTATCTTGGACGCCTCAACTTGGTTCATGTGCAAAAAGATGGATTCAGTACTTTCTCGTGACCTATAATTTTTTTTTCTCTCCACAGGGATTCATTCCCATAACTGTGCCGGATATGCTGAAAGGAGCCGTGTTTGTAAGTACAGAATTTCATAGAATCCCTACAGTGCAGAAGGAGGCCATTCAGCCCATCGAACCTGCACCGACAACAATCCCACCCAGGTGCTATCCCCGTAACCCCACATATTTACCCCACTAATCCCTTTACCCTACGCATCCCGGGACACCAAGGGGCAATTTAGCATGGCCAATCCACCCTAACCTACACATCTTTGGACACCAAGGGGCAATTTACCATGGCCAATCCACCTAACCTGCACATCTTTGGACACTAAGGGGTAATTTAGCATGGCCAATCCACCTAACCTGCACATCTTTGGACACCAAGGGGCAATTTAGCATGGCCAATCCACCTAACCTGCACATCTTTGGACACTAAGGGACAATTTAGCATGGCCAATCCACCTAACCTGCACATCTTTGGACACTAAGGGACAATTTAGCATGGCCAATCCACCTAACCTGCACATCTTTGGACACCAAGGGGCAATCTAGCATGGCCAATCCACCTAACTGCACATCTTTGGACACCAAGGGGCAATTTAGCATGGCCAATCCACCTAACCTGCACATCTTTGGACACTAAGGGACAATTTAGCATGGCCAATCCACCTAACCTGCACATCTTTGGACACCAAGGGGCAATTTAGCATGGCCAATCCACCTAATCTGCACATCTTTGGACACTAAGGGACAATTTAGCATGGCCAATCCACCTAACCTGCACATCTTTGGACACCAAGGGGCAATTTAGCATGGCCAATTCACCTAACCTACACCTCTTTGGATATTAAGGGACAATTTAGCATGGCCAATCCACCTAACCTGCACATCTTTGCACTGTGGGAGGAAACCGGAGCACCCGGAGGAAACCCACTCGGACACGGGGAGAACGTGCAAACTCCGCAACAGGCAGTGACCCGTGGCCGGAATTGAACTCGGGTCCCTGGCGCTGTGAGGCAGCAGTGCTAACCACTGTGCCACCCAGCACAGCGCAGAAACAGGTCTTCCGGCCTATCTGGCCCATGCTGGTGTTTAAGCTTCGCGTGAGCTTTCTCCCCGTCGCGCCCCATCAGCACATCCTTCTGTTCCTTTCTCTTTCGTTTGTTCATCTGACTTCCCCCTTCAGTGCCTCTATTCTCGTCTCAGCTGCTCCCCGGGATAGTGAGTTCCACGTCCTTGCCGCTGTCTTGGTGAAGATGTGAGTCTAACCTCAGTGGTTGGTAAGCTGATGGAGAAGATCCTAAGGGACAGGATTTATGAGCATTTAGAGAGGTTTAGTATGCTCAAGAATACTCAGCACGGCTTTGTCAAGGGCAGATCATGCCTTACGAGCCTGGTGGAGTTCTTCGAAAATGTGACTAAACACATTGACGAAGGGAAGGCAGTAGATGTGGTATATATGGATTTTAGCAAGGCGTTCGATAAGGTCCCCCATGCAAGGTTTCTCGAAAAAGTGAGAGGGCATGGGATCCAAGGGGCTGCTGCCCGGTGGATCCAGAACTGGCTTGCCCAAAGGAGGCAGAGAGTGGGTATAGATGGGTCTTTTTCTAAATGGAGGTCGGTCACCAGTGGTGTGCCCCAGGGATCTGTTCTGGGACCCTTGCTGTTTGTCATTTTCATAAATGACCTGGATGAGGAAGCGGAGGGATGGGTTGGTAAGTTTGCCGATGACACGAAGGTTGGTGGGGTTGTGGATAGTCTGGAGGGATGTCAGAAGTTACAGAGGGACATAGATAGGATGCAAGACTGGGCGGACAAGTGGCAGATGGACTTCAACCCAGATAAATGCATCGTGGTCCATTTTGGTAGGACAAATGGGATGAAGGAGTACAATATAAAGGGAAAGACTCTTAGTACTGTAGAGGATCAGAAGGACCTTGGGGTCCGGGTCCATAGGACTCTAAAATCGGCCCCGCAGGTGGAGGAGGTGGTTAAGAAGGCGTATGGTGTGCTGGCCTTTATCAATCGAGGGATTGAGTTTAGGAGTCCGGGGATAATGATGCAGCTATATAAGACCCTCATCAGACCCCACTTGGAGTACTGTGCTCAGTTCTGGTCGCCTCACTACAGGAAGGATGTGGAAAAGATTGAAAGGGTGCAGAGGAGATTTACAAGGATGTTGTCTGGATTGAGTGGCATGCCTTATGTGGATAGGCTGAGAGAGCTCGGTCTTTTCTCCTTGGAGAGACGAAGGATGAGAGGAGACCTGACCTGATAGAGGGATATAAGATGTTGAGAGGCATAGATCGGGTGGACTCTCAGAGGCTTTTTCCCAGGGTGGAAATGGCTGCTACGAGAGGACGCAGGTTTAAGGTGCTGGGGGGTAGGTACAGGGGAAATGTTAGGGGGAAGTTTTTCACACAGAGGGTGGAGGGCGAGTGGAATCGGCTGCCGTCAGTGGTGGTGGAGGCAAACTCAATCAGGTCTTTTAAGAGACTCCTGGATGAGTACATGGAGCGTAATAGGATGGAGAGTTATAGGTAGGTCTAGAAGGTAGGGATGTGTTCGGCGCAACTTGTGGGCCGAAGGGCCTGTTTGTGCTGTAGTTTTTCTATGTGGACTCTCAACTGCCCTTTGAAAAGCCACAAAGTTCAAGGGGCAACTAGGGATGGGCAATAAATGTAAGAAGTCTCACAACACCAGGTTGAAGTCCAACAGGTTTATTTGGTAGCAAAAGCCACACAAGCTTTCGGAGCGCTGCCCCTTCATCAGTTGAGGCCAAATGGCCTCCTTCAACACTGTCGGGTTTCTATTTCTGAGACATTCCTGCACTAGTTTGGTCCTTTTGGTGTTAAAAATAATGCACTCACCTGATGAAGGGGCAGCGCTCCGAAAGCTAGTGGCTTTTGCTACCAAATAACCCTGTTGGACTTTAACCTGGTGTTGTGAGACCTCTTACTGTGTTTACCCCAGTCCAACGCCGGCATCTCCACATCATATAATCATATAAACCCTACAGTGCAGAAGGAGGCCATTCGGCCCATCGAGTCTGCACCGACCACAATCCCACCCAGGCCCTACCCCCACATATTTTTTACCCGCTAATCCCTCTAACCTACACATCCCAGGACTCTAAGGGGCAATTTTTAACCTGGCCAATCAACCTAACCCGCACATCTTTGGACTGTGGGAGGAAACCGGAGCACCCGCTGGCTGGCCAACATCAATAAATGTTGGCCAGCCAGCGACGCCCATGTCCCATGAATGAATTAAAAAAATATATTTTAACAATGTTTATTAAATTCATTTATTATTGCCACAAGTGAGGCTTAGATTAACACTGCAGTGAAGTTACTGTGAAAATCCCCTAGTTGCCACACTCCTGTTCGGGTTACACTGAGGGAGAATTTAGCACGGTCAATGCACCCTAACCAGCACGTCTTTCGGACTGTGGGAGGAAACTGGAGGAAACCCACACAGACACGGGGGGGAGAACGTGCAGACTCCACACAGACAGTGACCCAAGCCGGGAATCGAACCCGGGTCCCTGGCGCTGTGAGGCAGCAGTGCTAACCACTGTGTCCCCGTGCTGCCAATGATGCTGTGTGTCGCAATTTCTCCATTTCCCCTCTAGCCAATTATTCTAAATCCCGAACCTCTGGTTATTTAACGTGGCAGAGATGTGAAATTCCTATTTTTTTACAGGAGGGTTGCGGAATGAGGCCGAATGCTAAATCCTCCCAGGTTTACCAGATTGACCCAACCCACTTTGAAGATCTCTGCCTGGCGGGAACATCTGAGGTTGGCATCGCAGGTAAGCCTGTCTTGTCAGGTTAGATTGATTTGATTTATTATTGTCACACATATTAGCATACAGTGAAAAGTATTGTTTCTTGCGCGCTATACAGACAAAGCATACCGTTCAGAGAGAAGGAAAGGAGAGGGATCAGGCGGGTAAGTGGAACTGATCCACTTCAGATCAGCCATGATCTTATTGAATGGCGGGGCAGGCTCGAGGGGCTAGATGGCCTACTCCTGCTCCTATTTCTTATGTTCTAAACATGTGGGTGTCGCGTCTGGGTGGGATTGTTGTCGGTGCAGGCTCGATGGGCTGAATGGCCTCCTCTGCACTGTAGGGATTCTGTGATTCTATGAAAGGCGCGATAGACACTAATAAATCCAATGGGGGAACTGGGGAGCCTTGATCTAAAGAGGGGTAAGAATGTGGAAGTATAATTTGTGAAATGTGGTTAAGGCAAAACAGCATTTGGGGGAAGTTAAGGCAGGAAGTTACAGGAGGATGGGGCTCGATGGAGGGGGAGGTTTGAGCTTGGATCTGTTGAGCCGACCCCACCCACCCCTGCCAGTGCTGTGAATAATTTGCTGCAAAGGATTATTTTCCTGCTGAAAGATGCTCTTGTTTTCCAGGTTATTTCATGGATCACGCTGTTAGCCTGCAGGATCTGCCTGTGAGGTAAAATGAATTATTCAAGAGCGCTGGGTGAGAATGGAAAGCATTGTGTCATCATTCTCCTCCCTGCTGACATCTCAATTTGCCCTTCGCGCCGGAGAATTTCAGAACTTGTTATGTTGTGTTTAGTTTCCAATTTCTCCCCTCATTGAGGGACGGCATGGTGGCACAGTGGTTAGCATTGCTGCCTCACAGCGCCAAGGACCCCGGGTTCGATTCCCGGCTTGGGTCACTGTCTGTGCGGAGTCTGCACGTTCTCCCCGTGTCTGCGTGGGTTTCCTCCGGGTGCTCCAGTTTCCTCCCACAGTCCAAAGATGTGCAGGTTAGGGTGCATTGGCCGTGCTAAATTCTCCCTCAGTGTACCCAAACAGGCGCCGGAGTGTGGCGACTAGGGAATTTTCAGTGACTTCGTTGCAGTGTTAATGTTGCATGCTAAATTGCCCCTTAGTGTCAGGCAGATTAGCTTCACTACTTGGAAGGTTGCTATATAAATGCACATTGTTGTTGAATGTTGCTGGGGTGAGTGATGCCCATGAGGTGGAGCTCACCACACTGGTCTCTTCTCTTACAGGATGGTCTGTTGCAGTACGTGCTACAGAGCAGAGACCGACACTGGCAGAGAGGCCTGGGGATTGTACAGAGTTCACCATTTCACCAAGGTACCAAATCCTTTACCCTGCTCTGTGATGTCATTTGTATTTGGGAGGTGAGCAATGAAGGGAGGGGTGTGGGGAAAAGGCTGGAAAGGCTGCATACTGTAACATAGGAACAGGCATAGGCCATTCAGCCCCTCCATTCTGTTCTGCCATTCAATTGGATCACGGCGGATCTGTCTGTGTTGGATCACGGCGGATCTGTCTGTGTTGGATCACGGCGGGTCCGCCTGTGTTGGATCACGGCGGATCCGTCTGTGTTGGATCACGGCGGATCCGTCTGTGTTGGATCACGGCGGATCTGTCTGTGTTGGATCACGGCGGATCTGTCTGTGTTGGATCACGGCGGGTCCGCCTGTGTTGGGCCCCGGGCGGGTCCGCCTGTGTTGGATCACGGCGGGTCCGCCTGTGTTGGATCACGGCGGATCCGTCTGTGTTGGATCACGGCGGATCCGTCTGTGTTGGATCACGGCGGATCCGTCTGTGTTGGATCACGGCGGATCCGTCTGTGTTGGATCACGGCGGATCCGTCTGTGTTGGATCACGGCGGATCCGTCTGTGTTGGATCACGGCGGATCCGTCTGTGTTGGATCACGGCGGATCCGTCTGTGTTGGATCACGGCGGGTCCGTCTGTGTTGGATCACGGCGGATCCGTCTGTGTTGGATCACGGCGGATGCGTCTGTGTTGGATCACGGCGGGTCCGTCTGTGTTGGATCACGGCGGGTCCGTCTGTGTTGGATCACGGCGGGTCCGTCTGTGTTGGATCACGGCGGGTCCGTCTGTGTTGGATCACGGCGGATCCGTCTGTGTTGGATCACGGCGGGTCCGCCTGTGTTGGGCCCCGGGCGGGTCCGTCTGTGTTGGGCCCCGGGCGGGTCCGCCCGCCTGTGTTGGACCCCGGGTGCGTCCGCCCGCCTGTGTTGGGCCCCGGGCGCGTCCGCCCGCCTGTGTTGGGCCCCGGGCGGGTCCGCCCGCCTGTGTTGGGCCCCGGGCGGGTCCGCCCGCCTGTGTTGGGCCCCGGGCGGGTCCGCCCGCCCGTGTTGGGCCCCGGGCGGGTCCGCCCGCCTGTGTTGGGCCCCGGTGCACGGCGGGTGTGTGCGTGTGTTGTCCTTGTTCAGTTCTGAAATTTTTAACTGATCCTCAACATCAGCATCTTTTAGCCGGAGATAGTTCCAGATTCCCACAACCCTCTGACATCATCCCTGAACAACCTGGCTCTAATTTTAAGGCCCCCACTCCCCCTACAATCTGTCATCTGTCAGAAATCCACGTTGAATAGCTGAGGCCTGGCCACCCAGTGTCAGCTTGCTTTCTGTTGTGTTGCAGGTTGAGATGTTTGGGGTGACAGCGGCAGAGACCGGCAGCGAGAGCGCGGAGATCCTGGATGAGTTTGTGAAGCTGCAGAAGGAAATCTTCTCCGATCTTGGGCTCCATTACAGGTGAGAACGCGAGTGTGTCGAAGGAGTGCAGTCTGTTTGTTTGATTTCCATGCCGGCGATTCCTTTTCCTTTCTGGTCTCCACATCTCTCTCTCTCTCCCCCCGCCGCCTTGTCTCCAGTTACATTCCTTGCCAGCTGTCCTGTGCCAACAGATCTGCCTTCCTCACCCCCCATCCCCACACCTGTTGCTCCTTGAGTGTCTCTGGGCTCTAACCCAGAGCCTGTTGGGTTGTAGCCGAATGGATAACACACTCCCCTTTGGGTCCAAAACTTGGAGAGTTCAATCCCCACTCAGAGTCATAGAGGTTTACAGCATGGAAACAGGCCCTTCGGCCCAACTTGTCCAAGCGCCCTTTTATTTTAAACCCCTAAGCTAGTCCCAATTGCCCACGTTTGGCCCATATCCCTCTATACCCATCGTACCCATGTAACTGTCTAAATGCTTTTTAAAAGACAAAATTGTACCCGCCTCTACTACTAGCTCTGGCAGCTCGTTCCAGACACTCACCACCCTCTGTGTGAAAAAATTGCCCCTCTGGACCCTTTTGTATCTCCCCCCTCTCACCTTAAACCTATGCCCTCTACTTTTAGACTCCCCTACCTTTGGGAAAAGATGTTGACTATCTAGTTGATCTGTGCCCCTCATTATTTTATAGACCTCTATAAGATCACCCCTCAGCCTCCTACGCTCCAGAGAAAAAAGTCCCAGTCTATCCAGCCTCTCCTTGTAACGCAAACAAGAGAACTGGGCACCAAAAAAACGAGGCGAGGCGGACACTCCCAGTGCAGTGCTGAGGGGGTGCTGCACTGTCTGAGGTGCCGTCTTTCGAATGAGCCATTAAACCGAGGCCTAGTCTGCCCCTTCAGGTCAACCTAAAAGATCCCGCGGCCACTATTTCGAAGAACGTAGAATCCCTGCAGTGCAGGAGGAGGCCATTCGGCCCATTGAGTCAGCACTGACCACAATCCCACCCAGGCTCTGATCCCCATAACCCCATGCGTTTACCCCACTAATCCCCCTGACGCTAAGTGGCAATTTAGCACGGCCAATCCACCTAACCTGCTCATCTTTAGGAATGTGGGGGGAAACCGGAGCACCCGGAGGAAACCCACGCAGACACGGGGAGAATGTGCAAACTCCACACAGACAGTGACCCGAGCCGGGAATTGAACCCGGGTCCCTGGCGCTGTGAGGCAGCAGTGCTAACCACTGTGCCACCGTGCCGCCCAATGGGGGAAGTTTTCCCCAGTGTCCTGGTCAATATTTATCCCTCAACCGGCACATCACTGAAACACTGTCCGATTATTATCACGTTGCTGTCTGTGGGAGCTGGCTGTTCAGAGATTTTGCCACATTTCCCTACACGTCCGCAGAGTCCATCGCTGGCTGTAAAGTGCAGCTCTTGGGAAAGATGCTAAATAAACGCAAGTCTTTTTGCCGTCCTGCAATAGGCTGGGATTTTTGCTCCCGTTTGCCATCTCCCAACCAGAAAAAAGCCCACGGCAGCACAGTGGTTAGCACTGCTGCTTCACAGCTCCAGGGTCCCGGGTTCGATTCCCGGCTTGGGTCACTGTCTGTGTGAAGTTTGCGCGTTCTCCCTGTGTCTGCGTGGGTTTCCTCCGGGTGTTCCGGTTTCCTCCCACAGTCCGAAAGATGTGCGGGTTAGGTGGATTGGCCGTGCTAAATTCTCCCTCAGTGTACCCGAACAGGCGCCGGAGTGTGGCGACTAGGGGATTTTTACAGTAACTTCATTGCAGTGTTAATGCAAGCCTTATTTGTGACACTAATAAATGACCTTGACAAGTTTACATGTTCTCCCCGTGTAATGTAGGCCTACCTGTTTCCTCCCACACTCCAAAGATGTGCAGGTTAGGTGGATTGGCCGTGCTAAACTAAACTTTAAGCATCGTGGTTCGCACTGCTGCCTCACAGCGCCAGGGACCCGGGTTCGATTCCCGGCTCGGGTCGCTGTCTGTGTGAAGTTTGCGCGTTCTCCCCGTGTCTGCGTGGGTTTCCTCCGGGTGCTCCGGTTTCCTCCCACAGTCCAAAAATGTGTAGGTTAGATGGTTTAGCCATGCTAAATTGGCCCTTAATGTTAGAGGGATTAGCAGGGTAAATATGTGGGGTTACAGGGATAGGGCATGGGTGGGATTGTGGTCGGTGCAGACTGGATGGGCCAAATGGCCTCCTTCTGCACTGAAGGGATTCTATGATTCGTCCAATGTGTGTTCCATTAACTTAAAAGGTTCTATTCCACCCATCCTTTTAGATCGTGCGTTCTATCTCAGCTACCCTCTTTTCTTTTCCCTCGAGTTTAGCGGGGTAAATACATGGTGTTATGGGGATAGGGCCTGGGTGGGATTGCTGTCGCTGCAGACTCGATGGGCTGAATGGCCTCTTTCTGCACTGTAGGGATTCTGTGATTCAATCTCACCCCTTACTCAATGTCAACCCCACTGCCGTCTGATATTACCACTGTTTTATTTCACAAGGTATCCTGGTGCCCGGGACGTGATCCTCACTCACCCGTGACCATGTACCCATTGCTGTGCGTTCTCTGTACAAAGACTTACTTCCCTGCTGTCTGTCCCGAGCTTGCTCTTTGTCTGTTCTCCAACCCTGTCCTCTCTCGCCACCATTAACCCTGTGGGTCACAGTGTCGCTAATATCCGGGTGTGTGTTTTGTCTTTGGCAGGGTGCTGGATATGCCGACCCAGGAACTCGGGCTGCCAGCTTATCGCAAGTTTGACATTGAGGCCTGGATGCCTGGAAGGGGTAGTTACGGAGAGGTAGGTTTGATGGATTCGTTGTTGAGTGTATTGACTCTTGCAGGTTAACAGCCACATGGACAACACTGAATAGCATTTAGACCCTTTCCTTACAGCATGAAGTGTCTACAATTTCCGGTTTCCTCCCACACTTCAAAGATGTGCAGGTTAGGTGGATTGGCCATGCTAAATTGCCCCTTAGTGTCCAAAGATGTGCGGGTTAGGTGGATTGGCCATGCTAAATTGCCCCTTAGTGTCCAAAGATGTGCAGGTTAGGTGGATTGGCCATGCTAAATTGCCCCTTAGTATCCAAAGATGTGCGGGTTAGGTGGATTGGCCATGCTAAATTGCCCCTTAGTGTCCAAAGATGTGCAGGTTAGATGGATTGGCCATGCTAAATTGCCCCTTAGTGTCCAAAGATGTGCAGGTTAGGTGGATTGGCCCTGGTAAATGTGTGGGGTTACGGGGATAGGGTGGATAGGAGGTAAGATACTCTATCAGAGAGTCAGTGCAGTCTCAATGGGCCGAATGGCCTCTTGCACTGTAGGGATTCTATGTTCCTTCCTTGAGGAAGGAGAACAAACCTGTCCGCACCTGAATCACTTCATTATTGCTACTTAGGTTCTAGATTACTGCCACCCTTTCAGTACCACCTTTGCATTGTCAGAGGATAACATCCACGTGAAATTAAAATTTGCTTTGCAGTCACTTGCGTTGCTTCTGTCCATTGGTTGGTACAGCACAGAAAGAGGCCATTCAACCCATCGAGCCAGTGTTAACGCTTCAAAAGAGTTGTCCAATTAATCCCACTCTCCCCTCCCCTTTCTCCACAGCCCCGTCAATATTTTCCCTTCGTGCATTTATCCCATTTCCTTTTCAATGCAACTCTTGAATCTGCTTCCCGATGCGTCAGGAATCCAAGAATGTAAAAACAGTGGCACAGTGGTTAGCGCTGCTGCCTCACTGCACCAGGGACCCAGGTTCGATTCCCGGCTTGGGTCACTGTCTGCGGAGTTTGCACGTTCTCCCCGTGTCTGTGTGGGTTTCCTCTGGTTTCCTCCCACATTCCGAAAGACGTGCTGGTTAGAATCATTGAGGTTTACAGCATGGAAACAGGCCCTTCAGCCCAACTTGTTGAGTTATGAGGGGAGGCTGGATAGACTGGGACTTTTTTCTCTGGAGCGTAGGAGGCTGAGGGGTGAACTTATAAAGGACTATAAAATAATGAGGGGCACAGATCAGCTAGATAGTCAACATTTTTTCCCAAAGGTAGGGGAGTCTAAAACTAGAGGGCACAGGTTTAAGGGGAGAGATACAGAAGGGTCCAGAGGGGCAATTTTTTCACACAGAGGGTGGTGAGTGTCTGGAACGAGCTACCAGAGGCAGTAGTAGAGGCGGGTACAATTTTGTCTTTTAAAAAGCATTTAGACAGTTACATGGGTAAGATGGGTAGAGAGGGATATGGGCCAAATGCGGGCAATTGGGGCTAGCTTCGTGGTTTAGGTGGATTGGCCATGTTAAATTGCCCTTTAGTGTCCAAAGATGTGCAGTTTAGGTGGATTAGCCATGCTAACCTGTCCCTTGGTGTCCAAAGATGTGTAAATTAGGGGGATTAATGGGCTAAATAGGTGGGATTATGGGGATAGGGTCTGGGTAAGATGGTCTATTGGAGAGTCTCTGCAGACTTGATGGGCCAAATGGCCTCCTTCTGCACTGTAGGGATTCTGTTCTTGGATTCTGTGTTAAATTTATTTTCCTTGTTTTGTTTCTGGTTCTGTAATCAATGACCCTTTAAATTGGCAAGCTCTCCTACCAACCTGATATAATTTGACGTAATATTCTGCGGGGTTTTTTCATTGTAAAATGTAATCTTTTCAATATTGCAATAAGGCCTCTTTCTTGGGTCACAGCCACGCTATAGGAAAGATGTGAATGCACTGGAGGGGGTGCGGAGGAGATTCACCAGGATGCTGCCTGGGGTGGAGCATTTGAGTTATGAAGGGAGGTTGCGTAGGCTTGGGTTGTTTTCGTTGGAGCAGAGAAGACTGAGGGCGACCTGATCGACGTGTACAAGATTGAGGGACACGGACAGAGTGGATAAGGAGCAGCTGTTCCCCTTAGTTGAAGGGTCAGTCACGAGGGGACATAGGCTCAAGGTGAGGGGCAGGAGGTTGAGGGGGGGATGTGAGGAGAATCTTTTTTACCCAGAGGGTGGTGAGGGTCTGGAATGCGCTGCCTGGGAGGGTGGTGGAGGCGGGATGCCTCACATCCTTTAATAAGTACCTGGATGAGCACTTGGCACATCATAACATTCAGAGTGATGGGCCAAGTGCTGGCAAGTGGGACCAGGTGGGAGGTCAGGTGGTTCTCACGTGTCGGTGCAGACTCGATGGGCTGAAGGGCCTCCTCTGCGCTGTGTGATTCTATGATTCTTGCTGACATTCTTTCTGAGGGCTTCAGAATGCAAATTCTGAATAAAGAAACTTACTGGGATCTCCGCATTAATGGGAACATTGGCACTTATTGCCCATTTCGAGTTGCCCTCGAGAAGTTTGTGAGAAGCCACTGCCTTGAACAGCAGCAGCCCCTGTGGTGTAGGCACACCCACAATGCTGTTAGGGAGCTAGTTCTAAGATTGTTGACCCAGCAACAGTGAAGGAATGACCATTCAGTTCCAGGTCAGGACGGTGAGTGACCCGGAAGGGAACTGGCAGCAAAATACTGCAGATGCTGGAATCTGAAACCAAGAGAGAAAATGCTGGAAAATCTCAGCAGGTCTGGCAGCATCTGTAAGGAAAGAAAAGAGCTGACGTTTCGAGTCCAGACGACCCTTTGTCAAAGCTAAAAGGCATAGAAAGTGGGAGATATTTATACTGCAGGGGGAGGGAATGAAAGATGAGTCGTAGCCACAGAAATCAGGGGAAAGGCTGCTAATGGCAGCCCATAGAGAGATTTGATTTGATTTATTATTGTCACATGTATTAACATACAGTGAAAAGTATTGTTTATTACGCGCTATACAGACAAAACATACCGTTCATAGAGAAGGAAAGGAGAGAGTGCAGAATGTAGTGTTACAGTCATAGCTAGGGTGTAGAGAAAGATCAACTTAATGCGAGGTAGGTCCATTCAAAAGTCTGACAGCAGCAGGGAAGAAGCTGTTCTTGAGTCGGTTGGTACGTGACCTCAGACTTTTGTATCTTTTTCCCGACGGAAGGAGGTGGAAGAGAGAATGTCCGGGGTGCATGGGGTCCTTAATTATGCCGGCTGCTTTGCTGAGGCAGCGGGAAGTGTAGACAGAGTCAATGGATGGGAGGTTGGTTTGCGTGATGGATTGGGCTACATTCACGACCCTTTGTAGTTTCTTGTGGTCTTGGGGCGCAAATGGCCAAACGGCAGAGAAGCTGAAATCAGAGGGGAAGGTGTGACAGATGAAGATGTCGGGGGAGTGGGGGGGAGATGGGTGGGAGAGAGGTAAAATTGAGAAAAGGGGGGAAGAAAAGGGGGGATTAAAAAAATGGGGGAAGAGTGGGGGGTAAAGAAGAATAAAGAAAGACAACAAAGAAATAAAAGGTCGGGAACAGTAAAAAATTAAATAAAATAGAATGAAAACAGAGGGGTTGAGGTGGGGTGGAGCGAATCATTTGAAGTTGTTGAATTCGATGTTGAGACCGGAAGGCTGTAAAGTGTCCAGCCGGAAGATGAGATGCTGTTCCTCCGGTTTGTGTTGAGCTTCACTGGAACATTGCAGCAGGGCCAAGGACAGACATGTGGGCACGGGGAGCAGGATGGTGTGTTAAAATGGCAGCAACCGGAAGGTCAGGGTCCTGATTGCGCACAGACTCTCAACGTCAGCTCTATTCTCGCCTTCGCAGAGGCTGCCAGACCTGCTGAGATTTTCCAGCATTTTCTCTCTGGGTTGCAGATGATGGTGTCCGCTCGTCCCGCTGGGTGGTGGAGGTGGGGGGTTTGGAAGGTGCTGTCCAAGGAGCTTGTGGCGCATCTCAGTTCAACATGTTGTTAGGAGTTTACTATAGGCCCCCAAATAGTAATAGAGATGTGGAGGAAGAAATTGCTAAGCAGATTATGGATACGTGTGGGGGTCACAGGGTAGTTGTCATGGGGGACTTTAACTTTCCAAATATTGATTGGAACCTTTGTAGGTCGAATAGTTTGGATGGGGCACTTTTTGTGCAGTGTGTGCAGGAGGGTTTCCTGACACAATATGTGGTTAGGCCGACAAGGGGTGAGGCCACATTGGATTTGGTACTGGGAAATGAACCGGGCCAAGTGTTAGATTTGGTTGTGGGAGAGAACTTTGGAGATAGTGACCACAATTCGGTGTCTTTTGTTATTGCAATGGAGAGGGATAGGGCCGGACGGCAGGGCAAGGCTTACAATTGGGGGAGAGGTAATTATGATGCGATTAGGCAAGAATTAGGGGGCATAAGATGGGAACAGAAACTGTCAGGGAAAGGCACTGATGAAAAGTGGAACTTTTTCAAGGAACAAATACTGGGTGTCCTTGATAGGTATGTCCCTGTCAGGCAGGGAGGAAATGGCCGAGTGAGGGAACCGTGGTTCACAAAAGAGGTGGAATGTCTTGTGAAAAGGAAGAGGGAAGCTTATGTAGGGATGAGGAAACAAGGTTCAGATGGCTCGATTGAGGGTTACAAGTTAGCAAGGAATGAGCTGAAAAAGGGGCTGAGGAGAGCTAGGAGGGGACATGAGAAGTCCTTGGCGGGTCGGATCAAGGAAAACCCCAAGGCTTTTTACTCTTATGTGAGGAATAAAAGAATGACCAGGGTGAGGTTAGGGCCGGTCAAGGACAGTGGTGGGAACTTGTGTATGGAATCAGTAGAGATAGGCGAGGTGATGAATGAATCCTTTTCTTCAGTGTTCACCAAGGAGAGGGGCCATCTTTTTCAGGAAGAGAAGGTGTTACAGGCTAATAGGCTGGAGGAAATAGATGTTCGGAGGGAGGATGTACTGGCAGTTTTGAATAAACTGAAGGTCGATAAGTCCCCTGGGCCTGATGAAATGTATCCTAGGATTCTTTGGGAGGCGAGGGATGAGATTGCAGAGCCTTTGGCTTTGATCTTTGGGTCCTCACTGTCCACGGGGATGGTGGCAAATGTTGTTCCTCTGTTTAAGAAAGGGAATAGAAATGACCCTGGTAATTATAGACCGGTTAGTCTGACTTCGGTGGTTGGTAAATTGATGGAAAAGGTCCTTAGGGATGGGATTTACGACCATTTAGAAAGATGCGGATTAATCCGGGATAGTCAGCACGGATTTGTGAAGGGCAAGTCGTGCCCCACAAATTTGATAGAATTTTTTGAGGAGGTAACTAGGTGTGTTGATGAAGGTAGGGCGGTTGATGTCATATACATGGATTTTAGTAAGGCGTTTGATAAGGTCCCCCATGGTCAGCTTATGATGAAAGTAAGGAGGTGTGGGATAGAGGGAAAGTTGGCCGATTGGATAGGTAACTGGCTATCTGATCGAAGACAGAGGGTGGTGGTGGATGGAAAATTTTCGGACTGGAGGCAGGTTGCTAGCGGAGTGCCGCAGGGATCGGTGCTTGGTCCTCTGCTCTTTGTGATTTTTATTAATGACTTAGAGGAGGGGGCTGAAGGGTGGATCAGTAAATTTGCTGATGACACCAAGATTGGTGGAGTAGTGGATGAGGTGGAGGGCTGTTGTAGGCTGCAAAGAGACATAGATAGGATGCAAAGCTGGGCTGAAAAATGGCAAATGGAGTTTAACCCTGATAAATGTGAGGTGATTCATTTTGGTAGGACAAATTTAAATGTGGATTACAGGGTCAAAGGTAGGGTTCTGAAGACTGTGGAGGAACAGAGAGATCTTGGGGTCCATATCCACAGATCTCTAAAGGTTGCCACTCAAGTGGATAGAGCTGTGAAGAAGGCATATAGTGTGTTAGCTTTTATTAACAGGGGGTTGGAGCTTAAGAGCCGTGGGGTTATGCTGCAACTGTACAGGACCTTGGTGAGACCGCATTTGGAATATTGCGTGCAGTTCTGGTCACCTCACTATAAGAAGGATGTGGAAGCGCTGGAAAGAGTGCAGAGGAGATTTACCAGGATGCTGCCTGGTTTGGAGTGTCGGTCTTATGAGGAAAGGTTGAGGGAGCTGGGGCTGTTCTCTCTGGAGCGGAGGAGATTGAGGGGAGACTTAATAGAGGTTTATAAAATGATGAAGGGGATAGATCGAGTGAACGTTCCAAGACTGTTTCCTCGGGTGGATGGAGCTATTACAAGGGGGCATAACTATAGGGTTCATGGTGGGAGATATAGGAAGGATATCAGAGGTAGGTTCTTCACGCAGAGAGTGGTTGGGGTGTGGAATGGACTGCCTGCAGTGATAGTGGAGTCAGACACTTTAGGATCATTTAAGCGGTTATTGGATAGGCACATGGAGCACACCAGGATGGTAGGGAGTGGGATAGCTTGATCTTGGTTTCAGATGAAGGTCGGCACAACATCGTGGGCCGAAGGGCCTGTTCTGTGCTGTACTGTTCTATGTTCTATGTAACATTAAGTGTTGACCTTAATTTCAACTAGCGTGTTGCATTTGCCTCTTTTTGCATTTTAATCAAACATGGTAATAATTTTATTTCTCTTTATGCAAGCTTTCAAGTGCATCCAACTGCACGGACTACCAAAGCAGGAGGTTGAATATAATGTACTATGAGGAAACTGATCGGTTAAAGTACGCTCACACTGTGAGTAGGAGGCCCAGCTCCATCTTATACTCATTCATCCGGTTATTTTTTAAATTCATTCATGGGATGTGGGCGTCACTCACTGGGCCAGCATTTATTGCCCGTCTGAGTGGCTTGCTGAACCACTTCAGAGGGCATTTAAGAGTCAACCACATTGCTGTAGAACTGGGGTCGGGTGTAGTCCGGGTAAGGATGGTAGATTTCCTTAGGACATCAGGGTGGCACAGTGGTTAGCACTGCTGCCTCACAGGGCCAGGGACCCGGGTTCGATTCCCGCTTGGGTCACTGTCTGTGCGGAGTCTGCACGTTCTCCCTGTGTCTGCGTGGGTTTCCTCCGGGTGCTCCGGTCTCTTCCCACACTCCAAAGATGTGTAGGTTAGGTGGATTGGCCATGCTAAATTGTCCCTCAGTGTCAGGGGGACTAGCCAGGGTAAATGCATGGGGTTATGGGGATGAAGCCTGGGTGGGATTGTGATCGGTGCAGACTTGATGGGCCGAATGGCCTCCTGCACCATAGGATTCTATGATTCTGTTAGATGCCAACCTAAGAACATAAGAACATAAGAAATAGGAGCAGGAGAAGGCCATCTAGCCCCTCGAGCCTGCCCCGCCATTCAACAAGATTATGGCTGATCTGATAGTGGTTTAGTTCCACTTACCCGCCCGCTCCCCATAACCCTTAATTCCCTTATTGATCAGAAATCTATCTACCTGTGACTTAAACATATTTAACGAGGTAGCCTCCACTGCTCCAATGGGCAGAGAATTCCAGAGATTCACTACCTTATCATGTTTCCTGTACAGGGAATTATTTAATAAACTGGGGTAAAAGGAGATATTTTTTGGTTTCATGTTTCGGCACCCCCATTTGAAAGAAAATGATGTACTTGTCTAATCCTCCTTCTGCTTACGCACAGGTTAACGGGACTGCGTGCGCCGTACCCCGCACTCTCATCGCTATCCTGGAATGTAACCAGTTAAAGGTAAATCCCATGGTTCACGGTCCCCGTGTTGTCAGAGTGATGCTCAGGAAAGAGATAGTTGGTGAAGTGCCCTACCTTCGATTCACATTCCTGGCAAACCGTAGGATAGGGTGGCATGGTGGCACAGTGGTTAGCACCGCTGCCTCACAGCGCCAGGGACCCGGGTTCGATTCTGACCTCCGGCCATTGTCTGTGCGGAGTCTGCACGTTCTCCCCGTGTCTGTGTGGGTTTCCTCTGGGTGCTCCCGTTTCCTCCCACAGTCTTAGGGGCGATCTTATAGAGGTCTATAAAATAATGAGAGGCACAGATCAGCTAGATAGTCAACATCTTTTCCCAAA
The DNA here is from genome assembly GCF_964213995.1 of Mustelus asterias. Classification (NCBI taxonomy): domain Eukaryota; kingdom Metazoa; phylum Chordata; class Chondrichthyes; order Carcharhiniformes; family Triakidae; genus Mustelus; species Mustelus asterias. The sequence goes on along the minus strand of NC_135824.1, from coordinate 57,478,010 downwards.
GGTAGGGGAGTCTAAAACTAGAGGGCATAGGTTTAAGGTGAGAGGGGAGAGATACAAAAGGGTCCAGAGGGGCAATTTTTTCACACAGAGGGTGGTGAGTGTCTGGAACAAGCTGCCAGAGGTAGTAGTAGAGGCAGGTACAATTTTGTCTTTAAAAAGTGTTTAGACAGTTACATGGGTAAGATGGGTATAGAGGGATATGGATGGGCCAGATGCGGGCAATTGGGACTAGCTTTGGGGTTTAAAAAAGGGCAGCATGGACAAGTTGGACCGAAGGGCTTGTTTCCTTGCTGTAAACCTCTATGACCCTATGACAGTCTGAAAGATGTGTAGGTTAGGTGGATTGGCCATGCTAAATTGCCCCTTAGTATCCAAAGATGCGTAGGTTAGGAGGATTGGCCGTGGTGAATGTGCGGGGTTACGAGGATAGGGTGGGGGAAAGGGCCTGGATAAGATACTCTGTCAGAGAGTTGGTGCAAACTCAATGGGCCAAATGGCCTCCTCCTGCACTGGAGAGCTTTTATGATCCTTCCTTATGGAACGAGGAAAAAAACCTCTAGATATCTGAATCATTTACAGTGTTGCTGCCTGGGTTCTAGATTGAAAGATGTGCAGGTTAGGTGGATTGGCCATGCTAAATTGCCCCTTAGTGTCCAAAGATGTACAGGTTTGTAGGGGATTAAATGTGTAGAGTTACGGGGATACGGTGGGGTTGGGCCTTGGTAAGATGTTCTGCCGGTGAGTCACTGCAGACTCGATGGGTCGAATGGCCTCCTCCTGCACTGTAGGGATCCTATCAATTTGAAGTTACAAATAATAATGTTATGCTATCACCATGGTACTCCCAGCATCCCAACCGGAACCAATCCGGCTTTCCGGCCTGGCCTACACCGGCTGAACGTGAATGCTGCCAGAGACACCACAACGAGCGGCAGCAAAGCCCTTGCTTGTCCGTGAGGCATACCACAGTCGAATAGCTGCCCGTCGATTGCGAAGTTGCTGTTAATTGGTTGTGCCCTTTGCTTTCAGGATGGCACTGTGCGGGTTCCAGCCGTCCTCCAGCCATACCTCGGCCGAGAAGTGATTGGCCAGCCCGCGCACAGCCCTTTGTTGTACATCGGACCGAACCAGTACCAGAGGAATCTCAACAAGACGGAGTGAGGGGCGACTGCTTCCCCGCAGCGCAGGAACGCTGGGATCTCCAAGTTGGCATTTCATCGAGACCGTAGAGACTTGACGAAGGGCAGTCAACTGACCCATAAACTGCTCAGATTGGAGGTCGCGGCCTCTGGAGATATTTCCTATTGTCCCTTCTCTGTGTTTCTGACACCTCGTTGGGGGGGAGAACGTTTTAATCTGGGGTCTCCCCACCCCTCCGGTGCCTGGCACAAGGTTGAATCCAAACCGGGACAGTTAGGGAAGGCAGGTGTGGTTGGGAGGGGAGTTAGGGAGGAGAGAACGTGACCCAGGGAGTCTAATCATTCCCTGAATCATTTACAGGTATTAACTTTCCAGGAGGGACCATTGGATAGTCTGTGTGGGGATACGGTGTGGGAAGAGGGTCTGGGTAACATACTCTGTCAGAGAGTCAGTGCAGACACGATGGGCTGAATGGCCTCTTCTGGGATCCTATGATCAGCAGTCAGGAGCCTTTTCTTCTGTAACGCAGAAGGTGCTGAGTTAGTTGTAGCTTCCATTCTCCCCCCTCTACCTCCCAAGAAGAACCAGGACTTTGCAAAGCACCGAGAGAAAGTGTTTCGCACAGTCAGCAGACTAAGGAGGCCAGGATTTATTTAACCAGATTAGAGAATGCAGCGATGTCCATCCAGTACCTTGGCTGAGCCTGAGCACCTCATGCTATCAGGAGAGGCTGGAGTATTGTTGGTCAGGTTGGCTTTCCATCCCACCGTGACCTGGAGATGCTGCCTTCTCCAGACCACCTCCTTGGAGCCACACGATTCCCGGCATGGCGTCGGGCGGGGAAATCCGTGAAGGAGCAGCGGGACTTGCTCCGTTGGGATGGCGGGTAACTGGGAGAGGATTCGGAAGGTGATGGGGACGCCCTGTGCTGTTGTCTGCACCTTGGGTAGGCGAGGAGATACCAGGCATGGTCCACCCTTTGAGTTTGAAAATCAGCAATTCCCTGAACGGCACAGTGGGTTAGCACTGCTGCTTCACAGCGCCAGGGACCTGGGTTCGATTCCCGGCTTGGGTCACTGTCTGTGTGGAGTCTGCACATTCTCCCCGTGTCTGCGTGGGTTTCCTCCGGGTGCTCCGGTTTCCTCCCACAGATGTGCAGCTTAGAGCGATTGGCCATGCTAAAATTGCCCCTTAGTGTCCTTGGATGCGTAGATTAGGGGGATTAATGGGGTAAATAGGTGGGGTTACGGGGATAGGGCCTGGGTAAGATGCTATCATAGAATCCCTACAGTACAGAAGGAGGCCATTCAGCCCATTGAGTCTGTACCAACCACAATCTCACCCTGGCCCTATTCCTGTAACCCCGCACATTTATAGAACATAGAAAGCCACAGCACAAACAGGCCCTTCGGCCCACAAGTTGTGCCGATCACATCTCCACCTCTAGGCCTATCTATAGCCCTCAATCCCATTAAATCCCATGTACTCATCCAGAAGTCTCTTAAAAGACCCCAACGAGTTTGCCTCCACCACCACCGACGTCAGCCGATTCCACTCACCCACCACCCTCTGAGTGAAAAACTTACCCCTGACATCTCCTCTGTACCTACCCCCCAGCACCTTAAACCTGTGTCCTCTCGTAGCAACCATTTCAGCCCTTGGAAATAGCCTCTGAGAGTCTACCCTATCCAGACCTCTCAACATCTTGTAAACCTCTATCAGGTCACCTCTCATCCTTCGTCTCTCCAGGGAGAAGAGACCAAGCTCCCTCAACCTATCCTCATAAGGCATGCCCCCCAATCCAGGCAACATCCTTGTAAATCTCCTCTGCACCCTTTCAATGGCTTCAACATCTTTCCTGTAATGAGGTGACCAGAACTGCGCGCAGTACTCCAAGTGGGGTCTAACCAGGGTCCTATAAAGCTGCAGCATTATCTCCCGACTCCTAAACTCAATCCCTCGATTAATGAAGGCTAGTACGCCGTACGCCTTCTTGACCGCATCCTCCACCTGCGAGGCCGATTTAAGAGTCCTATGGACCCGGACCCCAAGGTCCTTCTGATCCTCTACACTGCTAAGAATGGTACCCTTCATATTATACTGCTGCTTCATCCCATTGGATCTGCCAAAATGGATCACCACACACTTATCCGGGTTGAAGTCCATCTGCCACTTCTCCGCCCAGTCTTGCATTCTATCTATGTCTCGCTGCAACTTCTGACATCCCTCCAAACTATCCACAACACCACCTACCTTGGTGTCGTCAGCAAACATACCAACCCATCCCTCCACTTCCTCATCCAGGTCATTTATGAAAATGACAAACAGCAAGGGTCCCAGAACAGATCTCTGGGGCACTCCACTGGTCACTGACCTCCATGCAGAGAAAGACCCCTCCACAGCCACTCTCTGCCTTCTGCAGGCAAGCCAGTTCTGGATCCACAAGGCAACAGCCCCTTGGATCCCATGCCCTCTCACTTTCTCAAGAAGTCTTGCATGGGGGACCTTATCGAACGCCTTGCTGAAGTCCATATAGACCACATCCACCGCTCTTCCTTCGTCAATGTGTTTGGTCACATTTTCAAAGAACTCAACCAGGCTCGTAAGGCACGACCTGCCCTTGACAAAGCTGTGCTGACTACTTTTGATCATACTAAACTTCTCTAGATGATCATAAATCCTGTCTCTCAGGATCCTCTCCATCAACTTACCAACCACTGAGGTTAGACTCACCGGTCGGTAATTTCCCGGGCTGTCCCTGTTCCCTTTCTTGAATATAGGGACCACATCTGCAATCCTCCAATCCTCCGGAACCTCTCCCGTCTCCATCGACGATGCAAAGATCATCGCCAAAGGCTCCGCAATCTCCTCCCTCGCCTCCCACAGTAACCTGGGGTACATCCCATCCGGTCCCGGCGACTTACCAACCTTGATGCCATTCAATAGTTCCAACACATCCTCTTTCTTTATGTCCACATGCTCGATCTTTTCTGTCCACCGCAAACCAGCAGTACAACCACCCAGATCCCTTTCCACCGTGAATACCGAGGTAAAGTATTCATTAAGCAGCTCCGCCATTTCTAACGGTTCCGCACAAACCTTTCCCCCTTCACCTTTTAAGGGTCCTATGCCTTCACATCTCATCCTTTTACTCTTGACATATTTGTAGAAAGCCTTGGGATTCTCCTTAATCTTACCCGCCAAGGCCTTCTCATGACCCCTTCTCGCTCTCCTAATTTCCTTCTTAAGCTCCTTCCTACATCCCGTATACTCCTCTAAATCCTTAACACCTCCTAGCTCTCTGAACCTTCTGTACGCCTCTCTTTTCTTATTCACCAGGTTCATCACAACCTTCGTGCACCACGGTTCCCGTACCCTACCAACACCCCCCTGTCTCATCGGAACGTTGTCATGCAGAGCTCCAGACAAACATTCCTTGAAAATCCTCCACTTTCCTTCGGTACTTTACCCTGCTAATCCCCCTGACACTAAGGTCAATTTAGCATGGCCAATCCACCTAACCTGCACATCTTTAGGACTATGGGAGGAAACCGGAGCAGCCAGAGGAAACCCAAGCAGACACGGGGAGAATGTGCAAACTCCACACAGACAGTCACCCAAGGCCGGAATCGAACTCGGGTCCCTGGAGCTGTGAGGCAGCAATGCTAACCACTGTGCCACATATCTATATCGGAGTCTGTTCAAATCTGGCCTTGGGTGACTGTCTGTGTAGAATTTGCATGTTCTCCCCGTATCTGCGTGGGTTTCCTCCCACACTCCAAAGATGTGCAGGTCATGGGGTGGGGAACGGTGGCACAGTGGTTGGCACTGCTGCCTCACAGCGCCAGGGACCCGGGTTCAATTCCGGCCTCGGGTCACTGTCTGGGTGGAGTTTGCACGTTCTCCCCGTGTCTGCGTGGGTTTCCTCCAGGTACTCCAGTTTCCTCCCACAATCCAAAGACTGTGTGGGTTAGGTTGATTGGCCGTGCTAAATTGACACTAGTGCCAGGGGGATTAGGAGGGTAAATACGGGAATAGGGCCTGGGTGGGATTGTGGTCTGTGCATACTCGATGGGCCAAATGGCCTCCTCTTGCACTGTAGGATTCTATGACTCTGTTAGGTGGATTTGCCGTGCTAAGTTGCCCCTTAGTGTCAGAAGGATTAGCAGGGTGAATACGTGGGGTTCCAAGGATAGGACCTGGGTGGGATTGTTGTCGGTGCTGACTTGATGGGCTGAATGGCCTCCCTCTGTACTGTAGGGATTCTATAATTCTAAGACGCATGACTTTGAATACCATAGAATCCCTACAGTGCAGAAGGAGGCCATTCAGCCCTTTGAGCCTGCACCAACAACAATCCCACCCAAACCCTACCCTTAAGACCGTGGTTGCTCAACTGTCGATCTAACTCTAGGTTTCTCTCAAACCCATTCCCGGGCATTTCATGGTTGTCTTGTCTGCCCAGTGCTTCACCAGAGCCAACAAGTGCCCAACGCAGACCCCAAAAATCACTAGCACAGCCCAGCAAAATAGTTTGGCATGAATCTTATTAATCCCCCCCGGGGCAATGTTCCTTGCCTTGTCCCTGTTTCCTCCAAAGGCTTCAGACTCGGCAGACCCCTCTGACTGTGCGGCTGCCATTGGAAACTCGCAGGTAGTTTATCTCGACGGGCAATTGTTTACGAACAGGTGGAAATTTTAATTTTACCACAAGCGATCAGGTTTAAAGGTTTCTCGGAGGCGATTGCTGCTCAGGATGTAAATTAAAAGGGAATGCGAGTGTGAATCATTGGCAGAATTGTTTCCAAAAGGAAAATTAAAAAGAAAATGTTTTTTAAATGGATGTTAATTTTAATTGCAATCCGCTTTGACGATATCCAGCGATTGGACTGAAGTTGCCCAGTCAATGACTTGGGTGGGCCCTTTGCTGATTTGTTGCAGCCATTGCTCTCAGTAGCCCTGTTTGCTGCTGCTATTTTCGTACCTTGTCTCGCCTGTTGGTTTTATTTCTGAAGGTACTCGCACAGGGTGGCACAGTGGTTAGCACTGCTGCCTCACAGCGTCAGGGTCCCGGGTTCGATTCCGGCCTCGGGTTATTGTCTACGTGGGGTTTGCGCGTTCTCCCCGTGCGTGCAGGTAGATGCAGGGAGGATGTTCCCGATGGTGGGGGGGGGGGGGGGAGTCCATAACCAGGGGGTCACAGTCTGAGGATTCGGGGTAGACCCATTTAGGACGGAGGTGAGGAGACATTTCTTCACCCGGTGAGCCTGTGGAATTCATTACCACAGGAAGTAGTTGATGCCAAAACATTGGATGTATTCAAGAGGCGGCTGGATATAGCACTTGGGACGAACGGGATCAAAGGTTATGGGGAGAAAGCAGGATTAGGCTATTGAGTTGGGTGACCAACTCAATAATGAATGGCGGAGCAGGCTCGAAGGGCCAAATGGCCGCCTCCTGCTCCTATGTTTCTGCATGAGTTTCCTCTGGGTGCTCTGGTTTCCTCCCACAGTCCAGATGGATTAGTCATGGTAAATGTGTGGGATTACGGGGGTAGGGCAGGGGAGAGGGCCTGGATCAGATACTCTTTAAGAGTTTTAACAACACCAGGTTAAAGTCCAACAGGTTTATTTGGTAGCAAAAGCCACACAAGCTTTCGGAGCCCCAAGCCCCTTCTTCAGGTGAGTGGGAATTCTGTTCACAAACAGAGCTTATAAAGACACAGACTCAATTTACATGAATAATGGTTGGAATGCGAATACTTACAAGCTCATCAAGTCTTTAAGATACAAACAATGTGAGTGGAGAGAGCATTAAGACAGGTTAAAGAGATGTGTATTGTCTCCAGACAGGACAGCCAGTGAAATTCTGCAAGTCCAGGCAAGCTGTGGGGATTACAGATAGTGTGACATGAACCCAATATCCCGGTTGAGGCCGTCCTCGTGTGTGCGGAACTTGGCTATCAGTTTCTGCTCAGCGACTCTGCGCCGTCGTGTGTCGTGAAGGCCGCCTTGGAGAACGCTTACCCGAAGATCAGAGGCTGAATGCCCGTGACCGGCTGTCCTGTCTGGAGACAATACACATCTCTTTAGCCTGTCTTGATGCTCTCTCCACTCGCATTGTTTGTATCTTAAAGACTTGATTAGCTGTAAGTATTCGCATTCCAATCATTATTCATGTAAATTGAGTTTGTGTCTTTATATGCCCTATTTGTGATCAGAATTCCCCACTCACCTGAAGAAGGGGCTTGGGGCTCCGAAAGCTTGTGTGACTTTTGCTACCAAATAAACCTGTTGGACTTTAACCTGGTGTTGTTAAACATCTTACTGCGTTTACCCCAGTCCAACGCCGACATCTCACTGACTGGTGCAGGCGATTAAATGTTTTGATCCGTGGGTGATTTTCTGCTGCGATCACAACAACTGGGGAATCCGATCGCTCGTCTCAAGGTTCCATGAAAGTAAGATCTATAATGTCACCTTGAGCTCTTTGACTTGCCATAGCAACCAGTCTGAGTTGAACCCTGCTGGTGGGGAGGGGAGGGGAGGGGAGGGGACTGTGTTGCAAAGTCATCACCACTGCTTTGAGGTGTCAATCAAAAACCCACCAATAGCGAGAGTTTTATTACGATACCAAACCCGTTCTTCAGGAGAGTTCTTCAATTCAGCTTGTTAGAGCAACACGTGTAGGAACAGGGTAAAGGGGTCACTCAGCCTTTCCATTTGCCATCAGAACGTATTGGTGACGTTCAGTCAACAAATCTGGTTCGAGTTCACCGGTTTCTTTCATTCATCTACTTATTCGTCGCAAGTTGGCTTACATTAACACCGCAGTGAAGTTACTGTGAAAATCCCCCAGTCGCCACACTCCTGTTCGGGTACGCCTGAGGGAGAATTTAGCACGGCCAATGCACCCTAACCAGCACGTCTTTCAGAGACTGTGGGAGGAAACCGGAGCACCCGGAGGAAACCCACGCAGACACGGGGAGAACGTGCAGACTCCACACAGGCAGTGACCCAAGCCGGGAATCGAACCCAGGACCCTGGTGCTGTGAGGCAGCCGTGCTAACCCACTGTGCCACCCAAGTCAAGAAAGAGGGATTGGGATTTGTTTGGGCGGCACGGTAGCACAGTGGTTAGCACTGCTGCTTCACAGCTCCAGGGACCTGGGTTCGATTCCCAGCTTGGGTCACTGTCTGTGTGGAGTTTGCACATTCTCCTCGTGTCTGCGTGGGTTTCCTCCGGGAGCTCCGGTTTCCTCCCACAATCCAAAGATGTGCGGGTTAGGTTGATTGGCTATGCTAAAATTGCCCCTTAGTGTCCTGGGATGCATAGATTAGAGGGATTAGTGGGTAAAATATATGGGGGTAGGGCCTGGGTGGGATTGTGGTCGGTGCAGACTCGATGGGCCAAATGGCCTCTTTCTGTACTGTAGGGTTTCTATGATTTCCACTACAATAAGGAGAGTTGTTTAGGCCGGAATCAATCGCAGCTTCAGCTTTTAAGAAAATAGATTAATCACAACAATCCCGTAACAGACGATGCGAGCAAAGGCAAGAAAATTTTCGCATGGATTTACAAGGATGTTGTCTGGGTTGAGGAGCATGCCTTATGAGGATAGGTTGAGTGAGCTCGGCCTTTTCTCCTTGGAGAGACGAAGGATGAGGGGTGACCTGATAGAGGTGTATAAGATGTTGAGAGGAATTGATCGAGTGGACAGTCAGAGCTTTTTTCCCAGGGCTGAAATGGTTGCCACAAGAGGACACAGGTTTAAGGTGCTGGGGAGTAGGTACAGAGGAGATGTCGGGGGTAAGTTTTTCACTCAGAGGGTGGTGGGTGCGTGGAATGGGCTGCCAGCAACGGTGGTGGAGGTGGATTCGATAGGGCCTTTTAAGAGACTCTTAGATAAGTATATGGAACTTAGTAAGATAGAGGGTTATAGGTAAGCCTAGTAATCGCTAAGGTAGGGACATGTTCGGCACAACTTTGTGGGCTGAAGGGCATGTATTGTGCTGTAGTTTTTCTATGTTTCTATGATTGTATCTTTTATTGATACCAGCAACATAGAAATCATAGAAATCATAGAAACCCTACAGTACAGAAAGAGGCCATTCGGCCCATCGAGTCTGCACCGACCACAATCCCACCCAGGCCCTACACCCATATCCCTCCACATTTTACCCGCTAATCCCTCTAATCTACACATCCCAGGACACTAAGGGGCAATTTGAGCATGGCCAATCAACCTAACCCGCACATCTTTGGACTGTGGGAGGAAACCGGAGCACCCGGAGGAAACCCACGCAGACACGAGGAGAATGTGCAAACTCCACACAGACAGTGACCCAAGCCGGGAATCGAACCCGGGTCCCTGGAGCTGTGAAGCAGCAGTGCTAACCACTGTGCTACCGTGCCGCCCATAGAGTTGTGAATGTAGCCCAATCCATCACGCAAACCAGCCTCACATCCAGTGACTCTGTCTACACTTCCCGCTGCCTCGGCAAAGCAGCCAGCATAATTAAGGACCCCGCACACCCCGGACATTCTCTCTTCCGCCTTCTTCCTTCGGGAAAAAGATACAAAAGTCTGAGGTCACGTACCGACCGACTCGAGAACAGCTTCTTCCCTGCTGCTGTCAGACTTTTGAATGGACCTACCTCGCATTGAGTTGATCTTTCTCTACACCTTAGCTATGACTGTAACACTCCATTCTTCACTCTCTCATTTCCTTCTCTATGAATGGTATGCTTTGTTTGTATAGCACGCCAGAAACAATACTTTTCACCGTATATCTGATCAGAATCCCGACAGTGCAGAAGGAGGCCATTCGACCCATCAAGTCTGTACTGACCACATCCCATCCAGCCCCTATTCCCATAATCCCGCACATTTATCCTGCTAATCCCCCTGACACTAAGGGGTTATTTAGCATGGCCAATTTCGGGCTGTGGGAGGAAACCCACGCAGACACGGGGAGAACGTGCAGACTCCGCACAGACAGTGACCCGAGGCCAGAATCGAACCCGGGTCACTGACAGAGAGTGCTAACCGCCGTGCCGCCCAATACATGTGACAATAATAAATCAAATCAATAATAATGCTGTTTAAATTGTAAAACATTCCAGGCAGGGTCTCAGGAGCATCGTGAAACTCAACCGTGTAATGAACTCTGCAATTCCCTCGCCAAAGCTCTTCGCCTCTTGACCTCCCTTTCTCTCTCTGAGCTGCTCCTTAAGCTTGGTCATGGGGATAGGCTTTATGGTTATTTGCCTCAGTATCTCCTTGTTTAATTCAGTATTTTCTTGTTTAATTTTATGCTTCTGTGTTTTACGATGCTGCAGCACAGTGGCTTAGTGAGTGAGTGGGTGGGTGGGGTGTGAGTGGGGGAGGCGGAGAGAGAGAGCCAGTGAAATAGTGGTAATATCAGTAATCCAGAGGCCCCGGGCTAATGTTCTGGGAACAGGGATTCCAATCCCACCCTAGCGGCACGGTGGTTGGCACTGCTGCCTCACAGTGCCTGGAACCCGGGTTCGATTCCCGGCTTGGGTCACTGTCTGTGCGGAGTCTGCACGTTCTCCCCGTGTCTGTGTGGGTTTCCTCCGGGTGCTCCGGTTTCCTCCCACAGCCCGAAAGACGTGCTGGTTCGGCTGCATTGGCCGTGCTAAATTCTCCCTCAGTGTTACCCGAACAGGCACCGGAGTGTGACGACTAGGGGACTTTCACAGAACAAAGAACAATACAGCACAGGAACAGGCCCTTCGGCCCTCCAAGCCTGTGCCGCTCATGTGCCCAACTGTTCATGTGGCTATCTAGATAAGTCTTAAACGATCCCAGCGTGTCCGCCTCAATCACCTTGCTGGGCAGTGCATTCCAGGCCCCCACCACCCTCTGTGTAAAAAAACGTCCCCCTGACATCTGTGTTGAACCTTGCCCCCCCTCACCTTGAACCCGTGACCCCTTGTGTTCGTCACCTCCGACCTGGGAAAAAGCTTCCCACTGTTCACCCTATCTATGCCCTTCATAATTTTATACACCTCTATTAGGTCGCCCCTCATCCTCCGTCTTTCCAGGGAGAACAGCCCCATTTTACCCAATCTCTCCTCCCAGTAACTTCATTGCAGTGTTAATGTAAGCCTACTTGAGACACAAATAAATAAACTTAAGCAAGCCACTCCGTTCAAGGGCAATTAAAGATAGACAACAAATGCCAGCTATGCCCACATTAAAATACGTTTTAAATAAGGCTACTTGATGGGCCAAATGGCCTCCCTGTCCAGCAATTCCACCAAAACATGAGGGCCATATTTTATAAAGCGCACAAACCTGGAAACCATGTCTAATGGTCTGAGAATTTAGTTTCAGGAAGAATAATGTTGATATATACTTGCAGCTTGGGTGCTTTTTCAATCTGTGCTCTGCATCACAAAGTTGCTGTTCCTAATTCGCTGGTGTACAGCGCAGTTTGTTGTATTGGACTCTGAGGCTGCTGCCTGCATTCTGATGCACAGCCTATCCCGGTTCCTCTTGCAATGGCGACCTTGGCAGCAGACACAAGCATTGTCAAGGAGACTCGTGTAATTCTGCTTCCTGCCCCAGCACAAGACAGCTGACACTCAACCATCTCTCCCCGATGATATCTTAAAACACAATTTATTCTCTCAACCTTTTCATTGTTTCTGTTTCACTCAATCTCCCTGGCTTTCTCACCCTCCTCTCCGAAGGGTGGGTGTGTGTGTGTGTGTGTGAGAGAGAGGGAGTGAGGTGTGTGTGAGAGAGAGGGAGTGAGGTGTGTGTGAGAGGGAGTGAGTGAGGTGTGTGTGAGAGGGAGTGAGTGAGGTGTGTGTGAGAGGGAGTGAGTGAGGTGTGTGTGAGGGGGAGTGAGTGAGGTGTGTGTGAGAGGGAGTGATTGAGGTGTGTGTGAGAGGGAGTGAGTGAGGTGTGTGTGAGAGGGAGTGAGTGAGGTGTGTGTGAGAGGGAGTGAGTGAGGTGTGTGTGAGAGGGAGTGAGTGAGGTGTGTGTGAGAGGGAGTGAGTGAGGTGTGTGTGAGAGGGAGTGAGTGAGGTGTGTGTGAGAGGGAGTGAGTGAGGTGTGTGTGAGAGGGAGTGAGTGAGTGAGGTGTGTGTGAGAGGGAGTGAGTGAGTGAGGTGTGTGTGAGAGGGAGTGAGAGGTGTGTGTGAGAAGGAGTGAGTGAGGTGTGTGTGTGTGAGAGGGAGTGAGTGAGGTGTGTGTGTGTGAGAGGGAGTGAGTGAGGTGTGTGTGTGTGAGAGGGAGTGAGTGAGGTGTGTGTGTGTGAGAGGGAGTGAGTGAGGTGTGTGTGTGTGAGAGGGAGTGAGTGAGGTGTGTGTGTGTGAGAGGGAGTGAGTGAGGTGTGTGTGTGTGAGAGGGAGTGAGTGAGGTGTGTGTGTGTGAGAGGGAGTGAGTGAGGTGTGTGTGTGTGAGAGGGAGTGAGTGAGGTGTGTGAGAGGGAGTGAGTGAGGTGTGTGTGTGTGAGAGGGAGTGAGTGAGGTGTGTGTGTGTGAGAGGGAGTGAGTGAGGTGTGTGTGTGAGAGGGAGTGAGTGAGGTGTGTGTGTGTGAGAGGGAGTGAGTGAGGTGTGTGTGTGTGAGAGGGAGTGAGTGAGGTGTGTGTGTGTGAGAGGGAGTGAGTGAGGTGTGTGTGTGTGAGAGGGAGTGAGTGAGGTGTGTGTGTGTGAGAGGGAGTGAGTGAGGTGTGTGTGTGTGAGAGGGAGTGAGTGAGGTGTGTGTGTGTGAGAGGGAGTGAGTGAGGTGTGTGTGTGTGAGAGGGAGTGAGTGAGGTGTGTGTGTGTGAGAGGGAGTGAGTGAGGTGTGTGTGTGTGAGAGGGAGTGAGTGAGGTGTGTGTGTGTGAGAGGGAGTGAGTGAGGTGTGTGTGTGTGAGAGGGAGTGAGTGAGGTGTGTGTGTGTGAGAGGGAGTGAGTGAGGTGTGTGTGTGTGAGAGGGAGTGAGTGAGGTGTGTGTGTGTGAGAGGGAGTGAGTGAGGTGTGTGTGTGTGAGAGGGAGTGAGTGAGGTGTGTGAGAGGGAGTGAGTGAGGTGTGTGTGTGTGAGAGGGAGTGAGTGAGGTGTGTGTGTGTGAGAGGGAGTGAGTGAGGTGTGTGAGAGGGAGTGAGTGAGGTGTGTGTGTGTGAGAGGGAGTGAGTGAGGTGTGTGTGTGTGAGAGGGAGTGAGTGAGGTGTGTGTGTGTGAGAGGGAGTGAGTGAGGTGTGTGTGTGTGAGAGGGAGTGAGTGAGGTGTGTGTGTGAGAGAGGGAGTGAGTGAGGTGTGTGTGTGAGAGAGGGAGTGAGTGAGGTGTGTGTGTGTGAGAGGGAGTGAGTGAGGTGTGTGTGTGTGAGAGGGAGTGAGTGAGGTGTGTGTGTGTGAGAGGGAGTGAGTGAGGTGTGTGTGTGAGTGAGAGGGAGTGAGTGAGGTGTGTGTGAGTGAGAGGGAGTGAGTGAGGTGTGTGTGTGTGAGAGGGAGTGAGTGAGGTGTGTGTGTGTGAGAGGGAGTGAGTGAGGTGTGTGTGTGTGAGAGGGAGTGAGCGAGGTGTGTGTGTGTGAGAGGGAGTGAGTGAGGTGTGTGTGTGTGAGAGGGAGTGAGTGAGGTGTGTGTGTGTGAGAGGGAGTGAGTGAGGTGTGTGTGTGTGAGAGGGAGTGAGTGAGGTGTGTGTGTGAGAGAGAGAGAAAGAAAGAGTGAGGGGCAGCAGCTGATTCCTGTTGCACTCTCTGTGACCATATGAGGCCGATTACTATCACACACACCCCTCACTCCCTCTCTCACACACACACACCTATTCAGCACTGAGAGGCATCACAGCGGAACTTCAGCCTTTCCTCTCCTGGTGTGGGAGACAGCTATGTGGCTCAAGTGTGATGCTGAATTACATCAACAGTGCAGGTTCAATCGGTACAGTTACTGCAAAGGGGTTCATAGAATCATAGAAACCCTACAGTACAGAAAGAGGCCATTCGGCCCATCGAGTCTGCACCAACCACAATCCCACCCAGGCCCTACCCCCATATCCCTACATATTTACCCAACTAATCCCTCTCACCTATGCATCTCAGGACACTAAGGGCAATTTTTAGCATAGCCGATCAACCTAACCCGCACATCTTTGGAGTGTGGGAGGAAACCAGAGCACCCGGAGGAAACCCACGCAGACACGAGGAGAATGTGCAAACTCCACATAGTTGGAGTTGTGTGTGTGTGTGGGTTGGAGTTTAAAAATAGGGAAGTGTTGTTGCAATTGTACAGGATGTTGGTGAGGCCTCACTGCGTACGGATTTGGTCCACTTACCTTAATAAGGACACAGTGACATTGGAGGCAGTCCAAAGGAGATTCACCAGGCTAATTCCTGGGGTGAGAGGGTTGTCCTATCAAGAGGGACTGGATAGCCTGGATCTGTATTCCTTGGAGTTTAGAAGAGTGAGGGGTGACCTTATTCCAATATATAAGATCCTGAGGGGGGTTGACAGGGTAAATGGTGAGATGTTTTCACCCGGGGGAGAGTCTCGAACAAGGGGACATCGCTCCAAGATAAAGGGCCTCTCATTTAAAACTGAGGCGCGTAGAAATTTCTTCTGACAGAGGATGGTGAATCTCTGGAATTCTCTGTCCCAAAGGCTGCTGGAGGCCGGATCATTGGAAGTATTTAAAGTGGAGATGGATAAATATTTGACAGATCGAGGAATAGAGGGGTAGGGGGAAATTGGCACAGAGAGGGAGCTGAGGCCAGCATTGATCAGCCATGATAGTATTGAATGGCGGGATAGGCTTGAAGGGCCGAATGGCCTAATCCTGCTTCTATTTCCCGTGTTCTGTACGGGCTGTGAGAATCTCCTTCTCTTGCCCTCCACGTTTGCAGAGTGCTGTCGCTCGAACTATAAATAACCACACATCTCTCTCTAAAGGAGGGAGATCTCTACGGCTAATTGCCATTCCTTGTCCAAGGCACAACTACAACTTGCATTTATATAGCGCCTTTAACACAATCAGGTGTTTCTAATGTTCCTTGAGAATCCCGGTGGCTCGCACTGCTGCCTCACAGCACCAAAGACCCGAGTTCGATTCCCGGCTCGGGTCACTGTCTGTGCGGAGACTGCACGTTCTCCCCGTGTCTGCGTGGGTTTCCTCCGGGTGCTCTGGTCCCACAGTCTGAAAGACGTGCTGGTTAGGGTGCATTGGCCGTGCTAAATTCTCCCTCAGTGTTACCCGAACAGGCCCCAGAGTGTGGCGACTGGGGGATTTTCACAGTAACTTCATTGCAGTGTTAATGTAAGCCGACTTGTGACACTAATAAATAAACTTTAAACTGATAAATCCGAGCCATATAAGGAGATGTGAGGAGGAGAGGTGACCAAAAATGTGGTCAGAATGTTTGATTTGAGTGTCTGAAAGGGGGGGGGAGAGAGAGCGAGCCAATGGTGGAGCAGTGGAATTTACCAGGATTGGGTTAGGGTTAGAAAGGGAATAGAAATGACCCTGGTAATTATAGACCGGTTAGTCTGACTTCGGTGGTTGGTAAATTGATGGAAAAGGTCCTTAGGGATGGGATTTACGACCATTTAGAAAGATGCGGATTAATCCGGGATAGTCAGCACGGATTTGTGAAGGGCAAATCGTGCCTCACAAATTTGATAGAATTTTTTGAGGAGGTAACTAGGTGTGTTGATGAAGGTAGGGCGGTTGATGTCATATACATGGATTTTAGTAAGGCGTTTGATAAGGTCCCCCATGGTCGGCTTATGATGAAAGTAAGGAGGTGTGGGATAGAGGGAAAGTTGGCCGATTGGATAGGTAACTGGCTATCTGATCGAAGACAGAGGGTGGTGGTGGATGGAAAATTTTCGGACTGGAGGCAGGTTGCTAGCGGAGTGCCGCAGGGATCGGTGCTTGGTCCTCTGCTCTTTGTGATTTTTATTAATGACTTAGAGGAGGGGGCTGAAGGGTGGATCAGTAAATTTGCTGATGACACCAAGATTGGTGGAGTAGTGGATGAGGTGGAGGGCTGTTGTAGGCTGCAAAGAGACATAGATAGGATGCAAAGCTGGGCTGAAAAATGGCAAATGGAGTTTAACCCTGATAAATGTGAGGTGATTCATTTTGGTAGGACAAATTTAAATGTGGATTACAGGGTCAAAGGTAGGGTTCTGAAGACTGTGGAGGAACAGAGAGATCTTGGGGTCCATATCCACAGATCTCTAAAGGTTGCCACTCAAGTGGATAGAGCTGTGAAGAAGGCATATAGTGTGTTAGCTTTTATTAACAGGGGGTTGGAGTTTAAGAGCCGTGGGGTTATGCTGCAACTGTACAGGACCTTGGTGAGACCGCATTTGGAATATTGCGTGCAGTTCTGGTCACCTCACTATAAGAAGGATGTGGAAGCGCTGGAAAGAGTGCAGAGGAGATTTACCAGGATGCTGCCTGGTTTGGAGTGTCGGTCTTATGAGGAAAGGTTGAGGGAGCTGGGGCTGTTCTCTCTGGAGCGGAGGAGATTGAGGGGAGACTTAATAGAGGTTTATAAAATGATGAAGGGGATAGATCGAGTGAACGTTCAAAGACTATTTCCTCGGGTGGATGGAGCTATTACAAGGGGGCATAACTATAGGGTTCATGGTGGGAGATATAGGAAGGATATCAGAGGTAGGTTCTTCACGCAGAGAGTGGTTGGGGTGTGGAATGGACTGCCTGCAGTGATAGTGGAGTCAGACACTTTAGGAACATTTAAGCGGTTATTGGATAGGCACATGGAGCACACCAGGATGGTAGGGAGTGGGATAGCTTGATCTTGGTTTCAGATGAAGGTCGGCACAACATCGTGGGCCGAAGGGCCTGTTCTGTGCTGTAATGTTCTATGTTCTATGTTCTATGGGAAACAATGGTGATGAGGAGAGATTCGAGATACTGGAATCATTCTCAATAAAGCTCGGAATGGCAAGATGATCTTTTTAAAGATGAAACCCAGAAGTCAGGAAAAGACCAGCTCAAGCCTATTCCATAATGTCTGGAGCGAGTGTGTGAATGTATCCCAAATATCAACCAGACTAAGGAAATTTGGCATGTCCGCTACGACTCTCACCAACGTTTACCGATGCACCATAGAAAGCATTCTCTCTGGTTGTATCACAGCTTGGTATGGGCTCCTGCTCTGCCCAAGACCACAAGGAACTACAAAGGGTTGTGAATGTAGCCCAATCCATCACATAGACCAGCCTCCCATCCATTGACTCTGTCTACACTTCACGCTGCCTCGGAAAAGCAGCAAACATAATTAAGGACCCCCACACACCCCGGACATTCTCTCTTCCACCTTCGGGCAAGGTGGTGGAGGCGGACACATTGGGAACGTTTAAGACTTATCTAGACAGCCACATGAACAGAGTGGGAAAGGAGGGATACAAAAGAATGGTCTAGTTTGGACCAGGGAGCGGCGTGGGCTTGGAGGGCTGAAGGGCCTGTTCCTGTGCTGTATTGTTCTTTGTTGTTCTTCCGTTGAGAAAAAGATACAAAAGTCTGAGGTCATGTACCAACCGACTCGAGAACAGCTTCTTCCCTGCTGCCGTCAGACTTTTGAATGGACCTACCTTGCACTAAGTTGATCTTTCTCTACACCCTAGCTATGACTGTAACACTACATTCTGCACTCTCTCCTTTGATTCTCTATGAATGGTATGCTTTGCCTATATAGCTTGCAAGAAACAATGCTTTTCACTGTATCCCAGTACACGTAACAATAATAAATCAAATCAAATCTGTGTAGAGTTTGTATGTTCTCCCCGTGCCTGCATGGGTTTCCTCTGGGTTCTCCGGTTCCCTCCCACACGCCAAAGGTGTGCAGGTTAGTTGGGTTGGCCATGCTAAATTGCCCCTTAGTATATTAACACTGCATAGTACCCCAAGATGTGTAGGTTAGGGGGATTAACGGGGTAAATACGTGGATTACAGGGATAAGGCCTGGGTGGGATGCTCTGTTGGAGAGTTAGTGCAGACTTGATGGGCAGAATGGCCTGCTTCTGCACTGTAGGGATTCTATGAGTCAGAGTTGCTGTGGCAACACACGTTGATCTGCATGTTGTAGTCTGGGGCTGTGAATGATGATGGTTGAGACTCCAATGTTCTTTCCATCACATGGCTGACCAGGATTATCTGGCGTGTTTGGAAGGGTTTTGCAAGTTGACAATCAACCTGTTTGGCCGCGTTATGAACGCATCTTCCTTGGCCGCCAGGTCCTGGGGTGAGACTCGAACCCGGAGCTTCTGGCTCAGAGGCAGGGGCACTAACCCCACTGCGCCACCAGATCTCAGGAGGATAAATGTTGGAAGAGTGCTTCCTAAAAAATGAAGAGTCGTTGACAAAAGGACCATCGATTTGTTGATGAGAATGAGGAGTGAGGGCGGGACAAGTGTCTTCATGCTGAAGATTGTTGGGGTTTCAAAAGCTTTGCCGCTTCGGAGCGGTGGACAGCAGTCTGAGGTCGATAAGGAAACAGAGCAGGGGATGGCACAGCCATTTTGGAAAAGGGAAGTGGGGGTGGTTTGGGAAAGAGGCAAGCAGGGGTTGGTCAGGGTTGCTGTAGCTGGGGGCAGTGGGCCTCCTTGGGTGCCATAAACCCACAGAAGAGAAAAGCCTGGCTGATTCACGTGGGCACGAAGAACTCATTCAGAAACCCACAACCCTCTCTGCCAAGCTCTCAGTAAGTGTTTGGAAGGGAGTGGGTTAGATTCCAACAGAAGTGGGGAGGTGATGGTCTAGTGTTATTAAGGGGAGGCAATGGCCTAGTGGTATTATCGCTAGACTATTAATCCACAAACTCAGCTAATGTTCTGGGGACCCGGGTTCGAATCCCACCACGGCAGATGGTGGAATTTGAATTCAATAAAAAAATATCTGGAATTAAGAATCTACTGATGACCATGAAACCATTGTCGGAAAAACCCATCTGGTTCACTAATGTCCCTTTAGGGAAGGAAATCTGCCGTCCTTACCCGGTCTGGCCTACATGTGACTCCAGAGCCACAGCAATGTGGTTGACTGTCAAATGCTCTCCAAGGGCAACTAGGGATGGGCAATAAATGTTGGCCCAGCCAGCGACGCCCATGGCCCACGAATGAATAGGAGAAAAGAAACATGCCCTGGTTTGATCACGCTATAGTTGGGTGGTGCGGTGATGTCTCAAGATTCACTTTTAGTTCTCAAATTTCCCCCAAACAATTACGGCGCGGTGGCACAGTGGTTAGCACTGCTGCCTCACAGCGCCAGGGACCTGAGTTCGATTCCCGGCTCGGGTCACTGTCTGTGTGGAGTCTGCGCGTTCTCCCCGTGCCTGCGTGGGTTTCCTCCGGGTGCTCCGGCTTCCTCCCACACTCCAAAGATGTGCGGGTTAGGTGGATTGACCATGCTAAATTGCCCCTTAGTGTCAGGGGGGGTTAACAGGGTAAATGTGTGGGGGTTACGGGAATAGGGCCTGGGTGGGATTGTGGTCGGTGCAGACTCGATGGGCCGAATGTTCTCCTTCTGTACTATAGGGATTCTATGACTTCAATGGCTAACTGGGTGGGATTGTGGTCGGTGCAGACTCGATGGGCCGAATGGCCTCCTTCTGCACTGTAGGATATTCTAGGATTCGCTTTGAATGTGTGCTCCATTATGTTAAAAATTTCTATTCCACCCCTCCTTTTAGAGCTATCTCAGCTCCCCTCCTGTGTGAAATAATTTCTTATTTTCCCTCGAGTTAAATCCGGGGCTCTCTGGTGATTCACAGAGAGAATAAATGCTGGTTCTTTGGTTCGGTGGAATCCCATCGTCACTTTGACACTCTTGTAGGACGGGGAACATGGCTTAGTCGGGCCGAATGGCCTGTTTCTGCAGAGCGCGCGTGTGGCGTTCTGAAATAAATAGGTCGCTGTAGCCAGGAGAGATAGCCTCGGACTGATGTAAAGCGCACAAGCAAACACAGCTGTCACTCTGCCTGGTGACAAGGGGGCTTTTGTGGGCTTTAACATGCTCTGCTATTGTTCCCCGCCAGAGCCCTTTTACTGGGAGAACAAAGGCAATGACAACGTAAGTGAACGGGAGCATTGCGCACTCAATAATTCAGGCAGGGCCCAGGGAGGGAAACTCATTGAGCCGCGATAGCAGCTGCCTGCCGCGATTAAAGTCTACGAGTATTGTGTGGGCCCAGTCCCATCCTGCCGTACATTCTCAGACCCATCACCTGCACTCAGCACTTAACCGGCAGGGTGTGAAATATTGATGACTTGCAGTGAAAGATGTCACTGAATGCAAAGTGGGTTTTTGTGGTTACATAGAACACACAGCACAGAAACAGGCCATTCGGTCCCTTCAATCTGTGCTGGTGTTTATATCCCGCACAAGCCCCTTTGCACATCCTTTTCCTTCTACTCCTATCAGCGCCTCGTCTGCTTGTCTGATTTTTTTCCCCCATAAATCCATCTATCCTGATCGCCAGAGAAATGATGGACAGCATGTTCGTAACGCATTCTGCTGGGGCGGCACAGTGGTTAGCACTGCTGCCTCACAGCTCCAGGGACGCGGGTTCGATTCCCGGCTTGGGTCACTGTCTGTATGGAGTCTGCACGTCCTCCCCGTGTCTGCGTGGGTTTCCTCCGGGTGCTCCGGTTTCCTCCCACAGTCCAAAAGACGTGTTGGTTAGGGTGCATCGGCCATGCCAAATGTACCCGAACAGGCGCCGGAGTGTGGCGACTCGGGGATTTTCACAGTAACTTCATTGCAGTGTTAATGTAAGCCTACTGGTGACACTAATAAATAAACTTTAAACAGTCACACGGGTCAACCTGCAAATTCTTCCAGGACAGTGGCAGATGCTCTTTCGGAGAGTCAGTGCAGACTCGATGGGCTGAATGGCCTCCTTCATAGAAACCTTACAGTGCAGAAACAGGTCCCATCGAGTCTGCACCGACCACAATCCCACCCAGGCCCTACCCCCATATCCCTACATATTTACCCGTTAATCCCTCTAATCGACGCATCTCGGGACACTAAGGGGCAATTTTAGCATAGCCAATCAACCTAACCTGCACATCTTTGGACTGTGGGAGGAAACCGGAGCACCCGGAGGAAACCCATGCAGACACGAGGAGAATGTGCAAACTCCACACAGACAGTGACCCAAGCCGGGAATCGAACCCAGGTCCCTGGTGCTGTGAAGCAGCAGTGCTAACCACTAACCAGCAGCAGTGCTAAGCACCAGTGCTAACCTTCAGCACTGTTTGGATCTATGAACAAAGAACAAAGAACAAAGAACAATACAGCACAGGAACAGGCCCTTCGGCCCTCCAAGCCCGCGCCCCTCCCCGGTCCAGGATTGAATCCTGAATCCAGGATCCCCGCCCAATTTTCCAGCCTATCTACATCCTAATATCCTATCCACCGAGCTGTCCCTCACAGCTACGATGCTTTGTTCATCACAACCTATTAACTCACCCCCACCCCCCCATTCCAGACCATGTGATCTCCAGGGAGAGGCGAAAACCCAGAGTGAAAAACCTCAGGGCCAATATGGGGGAAAAAAAATCTGGGAAATTCCTCTCCAACCCCCGAGGCGATCGAAACGAGTCCACAGCTATGGTACCATCACTATCCGTAGCTCTGGACTACAACATACATGTAACAGTGCATGTTGCCACAGCAACCCAAACCCACTTAAGGCTTCACATAACCTTGCATTCTTTTTGATTTAATTTGATTTATTATTGTCACTTTTTAAAAATTCATTCGTGGGACATGGGCGTCGCTGGCTGGGCCAGCATTTATTGCCCATCCCTAGTTACCCTTGGAGGGCAGTTGAGAGTCAACCACATTGCTGTGGCTCTGGAGTCACATGTAGGCCAGACCGGGTAAGGACGGCAGATTTCCTTCCCTAAAGGGACATTAGTGAACCAGATGTGTTTTTCCGACAATGGTTTCATGGTCATCAGTAGATTCTTAATTCCAGATGTTTTTTATAGAATTCAAATTCCACCATCTGCCGTGGCGGGATTCGAACCCGGGTCTCCAGAACGTTAGCTCAGTTTCTGGATTAATAGTCTAGTGATAATACCACTCGCCCATCGCCTCCCATGTATTAGTATACAGTGAAAAGTATAATTCTTGCGTGCTTTATAGACAAAGCATACCGTTCATAGAGAAGGAAAGGAGAAGGTGGAGAATGTAGTGTTACAGTCATGAGTTAGGGTGTAGAGAAAGATCAGCTTAATGCGAGGTAGGTCCATTCAAAAGTCTGACGGCAGCAGGGAAGAAGCTGTTCTTGAGTTGGTTGGTACGTGACTTCAGACTTTTGTATCTTTTTCCCGACGGAAGAAGGTGGAAGAGAGAATGTCCGGGGTGCGTGGGGCCCTTGATTATGCTGGCTGCTATGCCGAGGCAGCGGGAAGCGTAGACTGAGTCAATGGATGGGAGGCTGGTTTCGGTGATGGACGGGGCTACGTCCACAACCGTTTGTAGTTTCTTGCGATCTTGGTCAGAGCAGGAGCCCATACCAAGCTGTGAATGGCCGCCTTATGCACTGTTGGGATTCTATGGTTCTATGGTACCATCACTATCCATAGCTCTGGGCTACAACATACATGTAGCAGTGCGTGTTGACACTACACTGAGTGTTCTGTAGGACGTTACTTACGTTGATAATTCCGAGATGTGGTCTCTCTGCAAGTGGAAACATCTTACTCATATCCACCCTGTCAAACCCTAGCATATTTTGTAAGACCTCTATCAAACAAGCCCTCAGCATTCTCTTTTGTAGCCCCAGGCTTATTCATTCTTTCCAGATAGTTATAACCTCTCCTGGAATCATGCTAGCAAATCTTTTCTTGTGTTTACTTCAATGCCTCTATTTCCTTTTCATAGTACGGGAAATAAAAAGAATTATGCATGGGCTGGAGCGAGTTGTAATCTCACGGATGAAGTAACAGGAGCCAGGAGGTGAATTTTAAAGAGAGTTTGAAAGGAGAAGAGGTTTGATGGAGAGGCAGGAACGTTACGTGAGCACAGTTCCAGATCGCAGGTCAGAGCCTTAATTGGTGAGGAGATAAAACTCAAGAGACCAGAATCAACGCCACACGGATTGGGTTGGGGGAGACAGGGAGGACAGGCCTCGCTCCAAGTGTGACAATTCTAAACTGGAGGCATTGGGCGATTGTGTTGATTAGCCCATGCGAAATAGGAACAGGAGTAGGCCATTCAGCCCCGTCTGTGTGGAGTCTGCACGTTCTCCCCGTGTCTGCGTGGGTTTCCTCCAAGTGCTCCGATTTCCTCCCACAGTCCAAAGATGTGCAGGTTAGGTGGATTGGTCATGCTAAATTGCCCCTTAGTGTCCAAAGATGTGCAGGTTAGGTGGATTGGCCATGCTAAATTGCCCCTTAGTGTCCAAAGATGTGCAGGTTAGGTGGATTGGCCATGCTAAATTGCCCCTTAGTGTCCAAAGATGTGTGGGTTAGGTGGATTAGCCATGCTAAATTGCCCCTTAGTGCCCAAAGATGTGCAGGTTAGGTGGATTGGCCATGCTAAATTGCCCCTTAGCGTCCAAAGATGTGCGGGTTAGGTGGATTGGCCGTGCTAAATTGCCCCTTAATGTCCAAAGATGTGCAGGTTAGGTGGATTGGCCATGCTAAATTGCCCCTTCGTGTCCAAAGATGTGCAGGTTAGGTGGATTGGCAGTTGCTCCTTAGTGTCAGGGGGGATTAGCAGGGTAAATACATGGGGTTACGGGGATAGGGCCTGGGTGGGATTGTTGTCAGTCCAGGCTCGATGGGCCGAATGACCTCATTCTGCACTGTAGAGGTTCTATGATTCTATGAGATGTCCAGTGGTTGTGACAGGCGCTATGTAAATGCAAGTCTTTCTTTTTCTGAGGTCCCTTTGCTGAAGAATGGACATGAGGGCGGAGGTAGGGGGTTGGGGTTTGAGGTTGGGGTTTGACAACCAGACCCCCGTCCTGAGGGTAGGGGGTGGAAGAAAGTATCAGGAGGCTACTTTGAAAGCGTTTATGGTCTCATTGTTGTGTGAGGCTCCCTACAAACCGGCACAAAATTCAGCTGTATTTTGACTTTTCGTATTGATGTCTGGTGCCCGGGTTCAGGGTCAGTGCACGTTCATTGAGATGCCACGTAAGATCAATCAGACACAGTAACGGAGAGTGAATGATTGCATGAGATGGCTGGAGCCTGGACTTATTTTAAACCCACACTCCACACGGGAGAAGCATTTCACTTCACAATTGGGTGCTAATTTCACAAACTACCAATGCCCGGGGATGTTTGCTTCACTCTGTCTGCGGCGGTTCAAAACTTTACATCGGAGGACAAATAAAAATGTTAGACTTTTAGGCTATATCATAAGACCATAAGACATAGGAGCAGATTTAGGCCACTCGGCCCATCGAGTCTGCTCCGCCATTCAATCATGGTTTGATATTTTTCTCATCCCCATTCTCCTGCCTTTTCCCCATAACTCCTGATCCCCTTATTAATCAAGAACCTATCTATCTCTGTCTTAAAGACACTCAATGACCCGGCCTCCACAGCCTTCTGCGGCAAGGAGTTATACCCAAATATTGGTTCCATGGTCCATGTACATATATCACTTCATAGAAATCATAGAAACCCTACAGTGCAGAAGGAGGCCATTCGGCCCATCGAGTTTGCACCGACCACAATCCCACCCAGGCCCTTTTTTTATTCATTCGTGGGACATGGGCGTCGCTGGCTGGCCAGCATTTATTGCCCATCCCTAGTTGCCTGAGGGCAGTTGAGAGTCAACCACATTGCTGTGGCTCTGGAGTCACATGTAGGCCAGACCAGGTAAGGATGGCAGATTTCCTTCCCTAAAGGGACATTAGTGAACCAGATTGGTTTTAGAAACATAGAAACATAGAAAGCTACAGCACAAAACAGGCCCTTTGGCCCCACAAGTTGTGCCGAACATATCCCTACCTTTTAGGCCTACCTATAACCCTCCATCCTATTAAGTCCCATGTACTCATCCAGGAGTCTCTTAAAAGACCCTATTGAGTTTGCCTCCACCACCACTGACGGCAGCCGATTCCACTCACCTACCACCCTCTGAGTGAAAAATTTCCCCCTTAGTGTCCAAAGATGTGCGGGTTAGGTGGATTGGCCAGGCTAAATTGCCCCTTAGTGTCCAAAGATGTGCGGGTTAGGTGTATTGGCCATGCTAAATTGCCCCATAGTGTCCAAAGATGTGCGGGTTAGGTGGATTGGCCATGCTAAATTGCCCCTTAGTGTTCAAAGATGTGCGGGTTAGGTGGATTGGCCATGCTAAATTGCCCCTTAGTGTTCAAAGATGTGCGGGTTAGGTGGATTGGCCATGCTAAACTGCCCCTTAGTGCCCCTCAGGTAACTCTGAACAGCAAACCACTTGGGCCCCTTGAAGGATTCTGAAGAGCCTTCTTGAAGAGGGGGTGTGGGTGAACGGGGTGAGGTGGGCAAAGCGATTCCAGAGTATCTAGGTAGAATGCCAGCTGGGACCCAGTCGACAAGATCCGGTGACCAACTCAGAGGCTTCTGGTTGAGATAGAGCCTGGAAAGACCGGGCACGGTGAAATGGAAGGTGCCGACGTTACTCTGGAATCAACAAGCAACATAAAGCGGGAGGGTCAAAACAGCCAGATGCTTTGTCACAAAGCAATGGTGATTTTGCAGAGGAACTAGCCTGGGAGGTGAAGGCATGATTGAAAATAACAAGTCAACTCAAAAAAGGAAGGCTGGATGATAATATTTACGGATAATAATATCCACAGCGAGGAAGAAAGATGTACCAGCTGTCAGTTATAAAAGGATTGATTCAATGTTTTGTAACCTGCAGGGGACATTTTAAATAATAGATAATTGCTCTTTTGTCCACTCTTGGAGGATTTGAACTGTTGTCACTCGCGTTCATTAACGTTTATGAAGTTTACCAGAGTAAAGTAAAGTTTATTTATTAGTCACAAGTAAGGCTTACATTAACACTGCAATGAAGTTACTGTGAAATTCCCCTAGTCGCCACACTCCTGTTCGGGTCCATGCACCCTAACCCGCACGTCTTTCAGACTGTGGGAGGAAACCGGAGCACCCGGAGGAAACCCACGCAGACGCGGGGAGAATGTGCAAACTTCACACAGACAGTGACCCGAGATGGGAATCGAACCCGGGTCCCTGGCGCTGTGAGGCGGCAGTGCTAACCACTGTGCCGCCGTGCCGCCCCAGCCTGTCAGAGAAGAGCAGAAATGTTCTCCCAGATATATCCTTGAAGGGTGGCATGGTGGCAAGGGCTGTCTTGGTTTTCACTTTTCTCCTTCGTTAATGAAGCTTCGCATTTGACCAAAGTCGCTGCTTTCTTCACTGGAGCCTGATCACAAACACTGAATCACAGAATCCTACAGTGCAGAAGGAGGCCATTCGGCCCGTCGATCCCGCACCGACCACAATCCCACCCAGGCCCTATCCCCATAACCCCATGCATTTACCCTCGCTAGCCCCCCTGACACTAAGGGGCAATTTAGCGTGGCCAATCCACCTAACCAGCACATCTTTGGACTGTGGGAGGAAACCGGGGCACCTGGAGGAAACCCACGCAGACACGGGGAGAACATGCAAACTCCACACAGACAGTGACCCCCCCCCCCCAAGCCAGGAATCGAACCCGGGTCCCTGGCGCTGTGAGGCAGCAGTGCTAACCACTGTGCCGCCCCGTGATGTGAGGACAGGGATCGACAGTTTACTTGACATCTTGTGTGCATCGGTCGTGCTGCAGATGTTCTACAGTGGGCATCGAGGGGTTAAACGGCGGGCCCCGGGGGTACGGAAAGAAATGAGCTGTGACGCGTAATTATCGTGCTGTCAATAGGTGATCCTGTCCTTTGGAAAAGTGTTTGTACTTTGCAAAGTCGCTCATTAATATTGCATCGTGTTCCCTTTGTCCGACACTTATTGAAGTCTACGAACGGAAGTTGAAATTTCAGTGACGCAACAGTTCACATTTAAAGAACATAAGAACTAGGAGCAGGAGTGGGTCACCTGGCCAACTCAAGCCTGCTCCGCCATTCAATAAGATCATAGCTGGTCTTTTCATGGACTCAGCTCCACTTACCCGCCCGCTCACCATAACCCTTAATTCCTTTACTGTTCAAAAATCTATCTTTGCCTTAAAAACATTCAATGAGGTAGCCTCAACTGCTTCACTGGGCAGGGAATTCCACAGATTCACAACCCTTTGGGTGAAGAAGTTCCTCCTCAACTCAGTCCTAAATCTGCTCCCCCTTATTTTGTGGCCATTCCCCCTAGTTCTAGTTTCACCCGCCAGTGGAAACAACCTCCCTGCTTCTATCTTATCTATTCCATTCCTAATCTTATATGTTTCTGTAAGATCTCCCCCTCATTCTTCTGAATTCCAATGAGTGTATTTGTATTGTGTCTTTACCATTGGAAACCAACCCAAAGCTCTTTTTTGTGAAGAATCCCTACAGTGCAGAAGGAGGCCATCGAGCCTGCACCAACAACAATGCCACCCAGGCCCTATCCCCATAAGCCAAGTATTTACCCTGTTAGTCCCCCGACACTGAGGGGCAATTTAGTATGGCCAAACAGCGTAACCCACACATCTTTGGAGTGTGGCAGGAAAGCGGAGCGCCCGGAGGAAACCCATGCAGACACGGGGAGAACATACGATCTCCACACAGAGAGATTCATAGATTTATAGAATTCCTACAGTGCAGAAGGAGGCCATTTGGCCCATCTGCATCGACCGCAATCCAACCCAAGCCCTATCCCACATAACCCCACAAATTTACCCTGCTGATCCCCTGACACCAAGGAGCAATTTACCAATCTACCTAACCTGCACACCTTCGGACTGTGGGAGGAAACCCACGCAGACACGGGGAGAATGTGTAGACTCCACACAGACAGTGACCCAAGCTGGGAATTGAACCCGGGTCCCTGGCGCTGTGAGGCAGCAGTGCTAACCACTGTGCCATTGTGCTGAGGGAAGGCTTGACCAGGTTGACACTTGAGAGGATGTTTCCCCTCCTGAGCTGCTCTGGAACAAGGGAGCAAAATTTTTCATCGAATATATTCAAGGCTGAGTGAGACGGAATTTTGATCGGTAAGGGAACTGAGGGCGGAACAGGCCAGAAAGTGGTGTTGAGGCCACAATCAGATCAGTCATGACCCTATTGAATGGTGAAGCAGGCTTGAGGGGCTGAATGGCCTTCTCCTGCTCCTCTGAAAAATCATTTATTTCCTCCTAAGTTGCAATATCAAAGAACAAAGAACAAAGAACAGTACAGCACAGGAAACAGGCCCTTCGGCCCTCCAAGCCTGTGCCGCTCCTTGGTCCAACTAGACCAATTGTTTGTATCCCTCCATTCCCAGGCTGCTCATGTGACTATCCAGGTAAGTCTTAAACGATGTCAGCGTGCCTGCCTCCACCACCCTACTTGGCAGCGCATTCCAGGCCCCCACCACCCTGTGTAAAAAACGTCCCTCTGATGTCTGAGTTATACTTCGCCTCTCTCACCTTGAGCCCGTGACCCCTCGTGATCGTCACCTCCGACCTGGGAAAAAGCTTCCCACTGTTCACCCTATCTATACCCTTCATAGTCTTGTATACCTCTATTAGATCTCCCCTCATTCTCCGTCTTTCCAAGGAGAACAACCCCAGTCTACCCAATCTCTCCTCATAGCTAAGACCCTCCATACCAGGCAACATCCTGGTAAACTTTCTCTGCACTCTTTCCAATGCCTCCACGTCCTTCTGGTAGTGTGGTGACCAGAACTGGACGCAGTACTCCAAATGTGGCCTAACCAGCGTTCTATACAGCTGCATCATCAGACTCCAGCTTTTATACTCTATACCCCGTCCTATAAAGGCAAGCATACCATATGCCTTCTTCACCACCTTCTCCACCTGTGTTGCCACCTTCAAGGATTTGTGGACTTGCACACCTAGGTCCCTCTGTGTTTCTATACTCCTGATGACTCTGCCATTTATTGTATAACTCCTCCCTACATTATTTCTTCCAAAATGCATCACTTCGCATTTATCCGGATTAAACTCTATAGAAACTAGAAGCAGGAGTAGGCCATTCGGCCCTTCGAGCCTGCTCCATCATTCATTTTGATCATGGCTGATCATCGAATTCAATATCCTGATCCCCTCCTTCCTCCCATATCCCTTGATCCCATGCACTTTAACTTTACATAGTAGCCTGCTATGTGAGACCTTGTCGAAAGCCTTCTAAAAGTCTAAATAAACCACATCCACTGGTTCTCCTTGGTCAACTCTACTAGTCCGAAAGACGTGCTGGTTAGCGTGCATTGGCCGTGCTAAATTCTCCCTCAGTGTACCCGAACAGGGGCAGGAGTGTGGGGACTAAGGGATTTTCACAGTAACTTCTATGCAATGTTAATGTAAGCCTACTTGTGACACTTATTCTTTGAGGACGTAACTAAAGTTTATTTATTAGTGTCATAAGTAGTCGATTCATCAAGCATGATTTCCCCTTTGTAAATCCATCCTGATTTTGTCTGATTGAGTTTTAAGTTTAAGTTTATTTATTTAGTGTCACAAATCGGCGTACATTAACACTGCAATGAAGTTACTGTGAAAATCCCCGAGTCGCCACACTTCGGCACCTATTCGGGCACACTGAGGGAGAATTTAGCCAGCACGTCTTTGGACTGTGGGAGGAAACCGGAGCACCCGGAGGAAACCCACACAGACACGGGGAGAATGTGCAAACAGTGTGACCCGAAACCGGAATTGAACCCGGGTCCCGGTTGCTGTGAGGCAGCAGTGCTGACCACTGTGCCGCCCATAAATAAGAAGTCTCACAACACCAGGTTAAAGTCCAACAGGTTTGTTTGGAATCACGAGCTTTCGGAGCGCTGCTCCTTCATCAGGTGAGTCTCACCTGATGAAGGGGCGGCGCTCCGAAAGCTCGTGATTCCAAATAAACCCTGTCGGACTTTAACCTGGCGTTGTGAGACTTCTTACTTGTGCCCACCCCAGTCCAATGCCGTCACCTCCACATCATTCCCAAGTGCTAAGCTACGGGGAGAAGGTGGGATCAGGATATTGAATTTGATGATCAGCCGCGATCGTGATGAATGGCGGAGCAGGTTCGAAGGGCTGAATGGCCTCCTCCTGCTTCTAGTTTCTATGCTACACAGCAGGGATTGTAGTTTCCTCTGATTTATCAGAAACATCTCCAACACATTTTGTCGCAGTGAGCTGCTGTGATGTGTGAGCCTCTATCACCGTACAAAATGTACTAGGGGGATTTACATCTCATTATTCAGATTCAGACTTTCTGTTTGTACAACACCTGCACTGGAATAATCTGGTGCTAGGAGACCAATGGCACAATGTTCAAGGCTGTGCTCCTTTCTTTGTTTTACCTCTGTTCTCAATTCTAATTCTATTCCCTCTACTAAAGTGACATGCCAATGCGGGGGTGTGATTTCGTCATTACCAGACACCTCAAGTGACCGTTCTTCGTCAAGTGTCGCTCACGGCTCGGCTGGTAACAGCCTGAATCAGGGGGTAGTGTGGGGCGGTCAGATGTTTGATCACAGACCCTACTCGGGCTCTCCAGGGAGTGCTGCACTGTTGGAGGTGCTGCATTCAAATGAAATGTTAAACCAAGACCTTCTCAAATGAGAAGATCCCGTGATGCCAAGTCACAGAAAAGCAGCCAAGCTATCCGCACAGTAGTTAGCACTGCTGCCTCACAGCGCCAGGGATCCGGGTTCAATTCCGGCCTTGGGTGATTGAGTGTGTGGATCTGCACATTCCCCCCGTGTCTGTGTGGGTTTCCTCCGGGTGCTCCGGTTTCCTCCCACACTCCAAAGGTTAGGTGGATTAGCCATGCTAAATTGTCCCTTAGTGTTCAAAGATGTGTAGGTTAGGTGGATTGGCCATGCTAAATTGTCCCTTAGTGTTCAAAGATGTGTAGGTTAGGTGGATTGGCCATGCTAAATTGCCCCTTAGTGTCCAAAGATGTGCAAGTTAGGTGGATTGGTCATGTTAAATTGCCCCACAGTGTCCAAAGATGTGCAGGTTAGGTGGATTAGCTATGCTAAATTGCCCCTTAGTGTCCAAAGATGTGTAGTTGAGGTGGCTTGGCCATGCTAAATTGCCCCTTAGTATCCAAAGATGTGTGGGTTAGGTGGATTGACCATGCTAAATTGTCCCTTAGTGTCCAAAGGTGTGTAGGTTAGGTGGATTGACCATGCTAAATTGTCCCTTAGTGTCCAAAGGTGTGTAGGTTAGGTGGATTGGTCATGCTAAATTTCCCGTTAGCGTCCAAAGATGTGCGGGTTAGGTAAATTGGTCATGCTAAATTGCCCCTTAGTGTCCAAAGACATGTAGTTGAGGTGGATTGGCCATGCTAAATTGCCCCTTAGTATCCAAAGATGTGTGGGTTAGGTGGATTGACCATGCTAAATTGTCCCTTAGTGTCCAAAGGTGTGTAGGTTAGGTGGATTGGTCATGCTAAATTGCCCCTTAGTGTCCAAAGATGTGTAGGTTAGGTGGATTGGTCATGTTAAATTGCCCCTCAGTGTCCAAAGATGTGCAGGTTAGGTGGATTAGCCATGCTAAATTGCCCCTTAGTGTCCAAAGATGTGTAGGTTAGGGGGATTGGCCATGCTAAATTGCCTCTTAGTGTCTAAAGATGTGTAGGTTAGGTGGATTGGCCATGCTAAATTGCCCCTTAGTGTCCAAAGATGTGTAGGTTAGGTGGATTGGCCATGCTAAATTGCCCCTTAGTGTCCAAAGATGTGCAGGTTAGGTGGATTGGCCATGCTAAATTTCCCCTGAGTGTCCGATGATAGAATTATAGAAGTTATAGATTCCACACAGTGCAGAAAGATGCCATTCAGCCCATCAAGTCTGCACTGACACTCCAACAGAGCATTTTACCCAGGCCCTATCCCCATAATCCCACATATTTACCCCACTAATTCTCTTAACCTTCATAGGAAAAGGATAGAGCTGTGAAGAAGGCCTACAGTGTGTTAGCTTTTACAGGGGGTTGGAGTTTAAGAGCCATGGGGTTATGCTGCAACTGTACAGAACCTTGGTGAGACCACATTTGGAATATTGTGTGCAGTTCTGGTCACCTCACTATAAGAAGGATGTGGAAGCGCTGGAAAGAGTGCAGAGGAGATTTACCAGGATGCTGCCTGGTTTGGAGGGTAGGTCTTATGAGGAAAGGTTGAGGGAGCTGGGGCTGTTCTCTCTGGAGCGGAGGAGGCTGAGGGGAGACTTAATAGAGGTTTATAAAATGATGAAGGGGATAGATAGAGTGAATGTTCAAAGACCATTTCCTCGGGTGGATGGAGCTATTACAAGGGGGCATAACTATAGGGTTCATGGTGGGAGATATAGGAAGGATATCAGAGGTAGGTTCTTTACACAGAGAGTGGTTGGGGTGTGGAATGGACTGCCTGCAGTGATAGTGGAGTCAGACACTTTAGGAACATTTAAGCGGTTATTGGATAGGCACATGGAGCACACCAGGATGATAGGGAGTGGGATAGCTTGATCTTGGTTTCAGATAAAGCTCGGCACAACACCGTGGGCCGCAGGGCCTGTTCTGTGCTGTACTGTTCTATGTTCTATGTATATCTTGGGACACTAAGGGGCAAGTTAGCATGGCCAATCCACCTAACCTGCACGTCTTTGGACTGTGGGAAGAAACCAGAGCATTCAGAGGAACCCACGGAGATACGGGGAGAATGTGCAAACTCCACACAGACAATGACCCAAGGCCGGAATCAAACCTGGGTCCTTGGCACTGTGAGGTTAGGGGGATTCGCGGGATAAATGTGTGGAGCTACGGGGATAGGGCATGGGTCGGATGCTCTGCTGTAGGATCAGTGCAGGCTCGATGGGCCGAATGGCCTCCTTCTGCACTGTAGGGATTCAATGATCATACAAGCAGATTACCTGATCATTGTCACATCAATATTTGTGGGATCTTGCTGTGCGCAAATGAGTTGCCACATTTCCTACAACAGTGAATATGCTCCATTGCTTTCAAAGTGCTCAGGAATGTCTAAAGGTCATTAAAGTTTAAGATTTATTTATTCGTCACAAGTAGGCTTACATTAACACTGAAATGAAGTTACTGTGAAATTCCCCTAGTCACCACACTCCAGCGCCTGTTCGGGTTACACTGAGGGAGAATTTAGCGCGACCAATGCACCCTAACCAGCACATCTTTCGGACTGTGGGAGGAAACCGGAGCACCCGGAGGAAACCCACGCCGACACGGGGAGAACGTGCAGACTCTGCACAGACAGTGACCCAAGCCGGGTCCCTGGCGCTGTGAGGCAGCAGCGCTAACCACTGTGCCACCGTGCCACCCTTAGATGGCACGGTGGCACAGTGATTGTATCACAGTGTCAGAGATTGTATCACAGTGTCAGAGAGGAGGTTTGATGAGGACTTATCTGTTGAGGTAGTATGGGCGGAGATTAGAAATAGGAGAGGAGAGGTCACCCTGTTGGGAGTCTTTTATAGACCTCCTAAAAGTTCTAGAGAGGTTGAGGAAAGGATTGCGGAGTCAATCCTGCTTAGGAGTGAAAGTAATAGGGCAATTGTTATGGGGGATTTTAACTTGACTAATATTGACTGGAATTGTTATAGCTCTAGCTCGTTAGAGGGGTCAGTTTTTGTTCAAAGCGTGCAGGAAGGTTTTTTGACTCAGTATGTAGACAGGCCAACTAGAGGTGAGGCTATATTGGATCTGGTGCTGGGAAATGAGCCAGACCAGGTGCTAGACTTGGAAGTTGGTGTGCATTTTGGTGATAGTGACCACAATTCGGTTACGTTCACCTTAGTGATGGAAAGGGATAGGCATGAACCTCGGGCCAGTGGTTTTAGCTGGGGGAAGGGTAATTATGAGGCTATTAGGAGAGAATTAGGAAACATAGGTTGGACTAGGAGATTACAGGGACTGGGAACGTCCGACATGTGGAGTTTTTTCAAGGAGCAGCTACTGCGAGTCTGTGATAGGTATGTCCCTGTCAGGCAAGGAGGAATTGGTAGGGCTAGGGAACCGTGGTGCACCAAAAAAGTTTCTTTGTTGGTTAAAAAGAAAAAGGAGGCTTATGTTCGGATGAGACGTGAGCACTCGGGTAGTGCACTAGAAAGCTTTAGATTGGCTAAGAGGGAGTTGAAGAGAGAGCTTAGAAGGGCTAAAAGGGGACATGAGAAGACTTTGGCGGATAGGGTTAAAGAGAATCCTAAGGCGTTCTATAGGTATGTCAAGAACAGAAGGTTGGTTAGGGCAAGTTTAGGGCCAGTTATAGATGGCAGAGGGAAGTTATGTGTGGAACCGGAGGAGATTGGTGAAGCATTGAACCAATATTTCTCTTCGGTGTTCACGCAAGGGGACATGAATATAGCTGAGGAGGACACTGGGTTGCAAGGGAGTAGAATAGACAGTATTACAGTTGATAAGGAGGATGTGCAGGATATTCTGGAGGGTCTGAAAATAGATAAATCCCCTGGTCCGGATGGGATTTATCCAAGGATTCTCTGGGAGGCAAGAGAAGTGATTGCAGAGCCTCTGGCTCTGATCTTCAGGTCGTCGTTGGCCTCTGGTATAGTACCAGAAGATTGGAGGTTAGCGAATGTTGTCCCATTGTTTAAGAAGGGGAACAGAGACTTCCCCGGGAATTATAGACCGGTGAGTCTCACTTCTGTTGTCGGCAAGATGTTGGAAAAAATTATAAAGGATAGGATTTATAGTTATTTGGAGAGTAATGAATTGATAGGTGATAGTCAGCATGGTTTTGTGGCAGGTAGGTCGTGCCTTACTAACCTTATTGAGTTTTTTGAGAAAGTGACCAAGGAGGTGGATGGGGGCAAGGCAGTGGACGTGGTATATATGGATTTTAGTAAGGCGTTTGATAAGGTTCACCATGGTAGGCTTCTGCAGAAAATGCAGATGTATGGGATTGGGGGTGATCTAGGAAATTGGATCAGGAATTGGCTAGCGGATAGGAAACAGAGGGTGGTGGTTGATAGTAAATATTCATCATGGAGTGCGGTTACAAGTGGTGTACCTCAGGGATCTGTTTTGGGGCCACTGCTGTTTGTAATATTTATTAATGATCTGGATGAGGGTATAGTTGGGTGGATTAGCAAATTTGCTGATGACACCAAAGTCGGTGGTGTGGTAGACAGTGAGGAAGGGTGTCGTAGTTTGCAGGAAGACTTAGACAGGTTGCAAAGTTGGGCCGAGAGGTGGCGGATGGAGTTTAATGCGGAGAAGTGTGAGGTAATTCACTTTGGTAGGAATAACAGATGTGTTGAGTATAGGGCTAACGGGAGGACTTTGAGTAGTGTGGAGGAGCAGAGGGATCTAGGTGTATGTGTGCATAGATCCCTGAAGGTTGGGAATCAAGTAGATAGGGTTGTTAAGAAGGCATATGGTGTCTTGGCGTTTATTGGTAGGGGGATTGAATTTAGGAGTCGTGGCGTTATGTTGCAACTGTACACAACTCTGGTGCGGCCGCACTTGGAGTACTGTGTGCAGTTCTGGTCCCCACATTACAGGAAGGATGTGGAGGCTTTGGAGAGGGTGCAGAGGAGGTTTACCAGGATGTTGCCTGGTATGGAGGGGAGATCCTATGAGGAGAGGCTGAGGGATTTGGGATTGTTTTCGCTGGAAAGGCGGCGGCTAAGAGGGGATCTTATTGAAACATATAAGATGATTAGAGGTTTAGATAGGGTGGATAGTGATAGCCTTTTTCCTCTGATGGAGAAATCCAGCACGAGGGGGCATGGCTTTAAATTGAGGGGGGGTAGTTATAGAACCGATGTCAGGGGTAGGTTCTTTACCCAGAGGGTGGTGAGGGATTGGAATGCCCTGCCAGCATCAGTAGTAAATGCGCCTAGTTTGGGGGCGTTTAAGAGATCCGTAGATAGGTTCATGGACGAAAAGAAATTGGTTTAGGTTGGAGGGTCACAGTTTTTTTTTAACTGGTCGGTGCAACATCGTGGGCCGAAGGGCCTGTTCTGCGCTGTAATGTTCTATGTTCTATGTTCTATGTTCTAGATGGATCTGTGTCCAATCGATCAGTCGTGAGGTGGCTTGCAATGCTTTACGAAATTACAAGGGGCTGTATGAACACAAGTCGGTGTTCCGGTACCGCCGTTAAAGACCATGTACATCTCGTGGTATCTTACCCGCTTCTCCATCACAAGATCTGATAATTACAAGTGAACGTTTGCCTAACTCACTGGCGTAGTGTGTAAATGGGTCACACGGACTAGATGACCCCTAGCTCATTACCAATCTTGGGCCGGGGAAACAATTACTCCGATGTGTGAAGCAAGCAAATGAAAACAAATAAACAAGCTGATGAACGCCACTCACTTGCTGCAACTTAATCATTAAAAAGCGAATGTTGTTCCTGAGTAATTCAAATTAATTTTGGCTTTGAAAGCTAGATGTGAAATATATTTTGTACTTGTGTAATGGGAAGCTAGAAGCCTCAGTACAGAATTCAGAACATTACATAATGTAAATGATGAAGAATATTGCTTGAAATTAGGACAGGATAATTGCGTCAGTAAGGCATGAATTTAAATCAGTGATAAGAGGTGTCTATGTTATAACAAGAAAAGGTATTACCTAAAATTCCGCTGTGATTTTCCGCTAGCGGCACAGTAGCACAGTGGTTAGCACTGCTGCTTCACAGCTCTAAGGACCTGGGTTTGAATCCCAGCTTGGGTCACTGTCTGTGTGGAGTTTGCACGTTCTCCCTGTGTCTGCGTGGGTTTTCTCCGGGTGCTCCGGTTTCCTCCCACAGTCCAAAGATGTGTGGGTTAGGTTGATTGGCCATTGCTAAAACAAAATTGCCCCTTAGCGTCCCGGGATGCATAGGTTAGAGGGATTAATGGGTAAATATGTAGGGATATGGGGATAGAGCCTGGGTGGGATTGTAGTTGGTGCAGACTCAATGGGCCGAATGGCCTCTTTCTGCACTGTAGGATTCTATGTTTACCATCAGTTTTTTTGCATAGGGTATTGGTGACAATTTTTATATTCATTCATGGGACATGGGCATCGCGAGCTGACCAGCATTTATTGCCCATCCCTAGTTTCTCTTGGAGGGGCATTGCTGTGGCTCTGGAGTCACAAGTAGGCCAGACCAGGTAAGGACGGCAGATTTTCTTCCCTAAAGAGACATTAGTGAACCAGATGGGTTTTTCCGACAGTGGTTTCATGGTCATCAGTAGATTCTTAATTCCAGATTTTTTAAAATATTGAATTCAAATTCCACCATCTGCCGTGGCGGGATTCGAACCCGGGGTCCCCCAGAACATTAGCTGAGCTTCTGGATTAATAGTCTAGCGATAATATCACTATTCCATAAATGCTCTATTAATATCTCCCATTGTAAGTTACTATATCAGCTGTCACAGTGCAGGGAAGACAATGGCGTAGTGGTATTGTCGCTGGACTAGTAATCCAACAACCCAGGGTAATGCTCAGGGGACCCGGGTTCGAATCCCGCCATGGTAGAATTTGAATTCAATTTTAAAAATCTGGAATTAAGAATCTACTGACGACCGTGAAACCATTGTCCGAAAAACCCATCTGGTTCACTAATGTCCTTTAGGGAAGGAAATCTGCCATCTTTACCCCGTCTGGCCTACATGTGACTCCAGAGCCACAGCAATGCGGTTGACTCTTAAATGCCTTCAGTGAAGGCAATAGATGCCAGGTCCAGCCAGTGATCCCCACATCCTACAAACAAAAAAATATACTGGCTCTGGTAGGGGTGTGCGTATCACTGACAAGCGAGACAGAATAATTTCTGTGGATACATTGCCCAACTTCAACGCAACATCTCGTCTCTTGCCTTCCTGTTTTAGAATCACAGAGCAGAAGGAGACCATTCAGCCCATCGAGCCTGACTAACAAGCATCCAGGCCCTAGCCCCATGTATTTACCCTGCTAATCCCCCTGACATTAAGTGGCAATTTATCAAGGCCAATCCCCCTAACCTGAACATCTTTGGACATTAAGGGGCAATTTAACAAGGCCAATGCACCTAACCTGCACATCAACTAGGTTGATTGGCCATGATGAAATTGCCCCTTAGTTTCTTGAGATGCGTAGGTTAGAGGGATTAGTGGATAAAATATGTAGGGATATGGGGGTAGGGCCTGGGTGGGATTGTGGTCGGTGCAGACTCGATGGGCCGAATGGCCTCTTTCTGCACTGTAGGGATCTATGATGATCTTTGGGCTGACGAATGGCAGATGGAGTTTAATTTAGACAAATGCGAGGAGATGCATTTTGGTAGATTGAAACCAGGGCAGGACTTACTCAGTTAATGGTAGGGGAGAGTTACAGAACAAAGAGATCTAGGGGTACGTGTTCATAGCTCCTTGAAAGTGGAGTCACAGGTGGACAGAGTGGTGAAGAAGGCATTCGGCATGCTTGGTTTCATCGGTCAGAACATTGAATACAGGAGTTGGGACTTCTTGTTGAAGTTGTACAAGACATTGGTAAGGCCACACTTGGAATACTGTGTGCAATTCTGGTCACCCTATTATAGAAAGGATATTATTAAACTAGAAAGAGTGCAGAAAAGATTTACTGGGATGCTACCGGGACTTGATGGATTGAGTTATAAGGAGAGGCTGGATAGACTGGGACTTTTTTCTCTGGAGCGTAGGAGGCTGAGGGGTGATCTTATAGAGGTCTATAAAATAATGAGGGGCACAGATCAGCTAGATAGTTAATATCTTTTCCCAAAGGTAGGGTAGTCTAAACCTAGAGGGCATAGGTTTAAGGTGAGAGGGGAGAGATACAAAAGTGCCCAGAGGGGCAATTTTTTCACAGAGGGTGGTGAGTGTCTGGAACAAGCTGCCAGAGGTAGTAGTAGAGGCGGCTACAATATTGTCTTTTAAAAAGCATTTAGATAGTTACATGGTTATGATGGGTATATGGACCAAATGAGGGCAATTGGGATTAGCTTAGGGGTTTTAAAAAAAAAGGACAGCATGGATAAGTTGGGCCGAAGGGCCTGTTTCCTTGCTGTAAACCTCTATGACTAGGGGACAATTTAGCATGGCCAATCCACCTAACCTGCACATATTTGGACACTAAGGGACAATTTAGCATGGCCAATTCACCTAACCTGCACATCTTTGGACACTAGGGGACAACTTAGCATGGCCAATTCACCTAACCTGCACATCTTTGGACACTAAGGGACAATTTAGCATGGCCAATCCACCTAACCTGCACATCTTTGGACACTAGGGGACAACTTAGCATGGCCAATCCACCTAACCTGCACATTTTTGGACACTAAAGAGACAATTTAGCACAGCCAATCCACCTAACCTACACATCTTTGGACACTAAGGGACAACTTAGCATGGCCAATTCACCTAACCTGCACATCTTTGGACACCAGGGAACAATTTTGTAAGGCCAATTGCCCTAACCTGCACATCTTTGGACATGAAGGGACAATCTATCATGGCCAATGCACCTAACTGCACATCTTTGGACATTAGGGGACAATTTAGCATGGCCAATGCACACAACGGGACAATGTAATATGGCTAATCCCCCTAACCTGCACATCTTTGGACTATGGGAGGAAACCGGAGCACCCGGAGGAAACCCACACAGACATGGGGAGAATGTGCAGACTCCACATAGATCGTCACTCGAGACCGGAATCGAACCCGGGTCCCTGGCGCTGTGAGGCAGCAGTGCTAACCACCGTGCCACCGTGCCACCCTTTTCTGATCTTTATCAAAGCATCTAATTGGGGAAGAGGTGGTGGCGTGGTAGTTATATCACTGATCATTATCATTTCAATAGCTGAAGGGGTGGGTTGATATTTCAGTGCTGGGAACAATAAATGGTGATTCCGAATTGCCTTTAAAGATCTGTACAATATGCTTCTGCAGACAGATTGACATCACTTCCTCTGCCCTGGCTATTTAAAAAAAATTCTCACAGTTCGCAGGCGCCTTCAGACCTTCAGCAGAGGAGGAAGGTGCCTTCATTCTCCCCTTCATTCCTTGTCCCTTTTACCTGCACGAAGATCATTCCAAACCTCATCCTCCTGGATTTGTTTTACAAATTGCTTCTGTCACCAATACATCCCAAACCCTCCAATCCTCCCCGTCTCCTTAAAAATAACCCCATTTGCCCTTCAACTCCAAACTCAGCATCTCGATTCAAGATGATTTTCAAGGGTTTGCTCGCCTGGATTCTGTTCTGTTACCAGGGTGAGTTTATTGGGGAATTAATGTGATTTTAGATTTTTTTTTCCAATATCTTTTCAAGCAGCTAATTCCGCCTGTTCACTGCGATGTTATGATGCACACTGGAGGCTGTGTTGTTTAATATGTAAAAGTTTAGATTTTGGGGGCGGTTTGTGTGCTTGGGCTGTTCATTTTTAGGGGCAC
This sequence comes from Mustelus asterias, assembly GCF_964213995.1. Lineage (NCBI taxonomy): Eukaryota > Metazoa > Chordata > Chondrichthyes > Carcharhiniformes > Triakidae > Mustelus > Mustelus asterias. Next base: position 57,437,372 of record NC_135824.1, on the reverse strand, counting down.
AAATGCGAGCAGTTTGCACAGGGTCAAATCCACTTTCTAAATCCTTCTGACCCCGAGGCAGAGCCAGAACTGGCTTTCAGCACCTTGGACAGGGACAGAGCAGCGACATTACTCCCGGTCCCATCTGTCCCCTCTCCATTTCTCATCTCTCTCCTTCCCCCTCTCTCTTCTTTCCCCTTCCACCTCTCTCCCCTCTCAGTCTCTCCCTCCCCCTCGTTCTCCTGTCTCTCTCCGTACCTGCCGCTCTACCTTTCCCTCTGTCTCCTTCCTCCCTCCATTTGCCTCTCTCTGACTTTCTGTTTCCATCTCTCTCTCTCTCTGTCTGTCCCCACTCTCTCTCTCTGTCTGTGTCTATATATCTTGCTCTGTCCCTCCTCCGAGTCTCTGCCCGACTCTCAATGTTTTTCTGTCTCTGTCTGACCCCCGTGTCTGTCCCCACTCTCTCTTTCTCTCTTCCACCCCCCCCCCCCCATTTCTCTCTCTATCTGCCCCCACTCTCTCTCTCTCTGTCTGTGTCTGTCATCTCTCTCTCTCTCTCTATCTCTGCCCCCATTCTCTGTCTATCTCTCTCTCTCCCTGTCTGTCATCACTCTTTTTCTCTCCCTCTGTCTGTCCCCACTCTCTCTCTCTGTCCCCTCTCTCCCTGCCCCCACTCTCTCTCTCGCTCCCTCTCTGTCTGTCCCCTCTCCCTCTCTCTCTGTCCCCTCTCTCTATTCTGTCCCCTCTCTCTCTGTCTGTCCCCACTCTCTCTCTCTGTCTGTCTGTCCCCACTCTCTGTCTGTCTGTCTATCTGTCTGTCCCCACTCTCTGTCTGTCTGTCCCCACTCTCTGTCTGTCTGTCCCCACTCTCTCTCTGTCTGTCTGTCTGTCCCGACTCTCTCTCTGTCTGTCTGTCCCGACTCTCTCTCTGTCTGTCTGTCCCCACTCTTTCTTTCTCTCTCTGTGTCTGTCTGTCTGTCCCTCTCTCTCTCTCTGTCTGTCCCCACTCTTTCTCTCTGTCTGTCTGTCCCCTCCCACTCTCTCTCTCTCTCTCTCTGTGTCTGTCTGTCCCCACTCTCTCTCGCTCTCTCTCTCTCTCTCTCTGTGTCTGTCCCCACTCTCTCTCCATCTCTCTGTCTGTCTGTCTGTCTGTCCCCACTCTCTGTCTGTCTGTCCCAACTCTCTGTCTGTTTGTCCCCACTCTCTGTCTGTCTGTCCCCACTCTCTCTCTCTCTCTCTCTCTGTCTGTCCCCACTCTCTCTCTCTCTCTCTGTCTGTCCCCACTCTCTCTCTCTCTCTCTCTGTCTGTCCCCACTCTCTCTCTCTCTCTCTGTGTCTGTCCCCACTCTCTCTCTCTCTGTCCCCACTCTCTCTCTCTCTCTCTCTCTGTCTGTCCCCACTCTCTCTCTCTGTGTCTGTCCCCACTCTCTCTCTCTCTCTCGCTCTGTCTGTCTGTCCCCACTCTCTCTCTCTCTCTCTCTGTCTGTCTGTCCCCACTCTCTCTCTCTGCCTGTCTGTCCCCACTCTCTCTCTCTCTCGCTCTGTCTGTCCCCACTCTCTCTCTCTCTGTCTGTCTGTCCCCTCTCTCTCTCTCTTGCTCTGTCTGTCCCCACTCTCTCTCTCTCTCTGTCTGTCCCCACTCTCTCTCTCTGTCTGCCCCCTCTCTCTCTCTCTCTCTCTCTGTCTGTCTGTCCCCTCTCTCTCTCTCTCTCTCGCTCTGTCTGTCCCCACTCTCTCTCTCTCTCTCTCCGTCTGTCCCCACTCTCTCTCTCGCTCTCTCTCTGTCTGTCCCCACTCTCTCTCTCTCTCTGTCTGTCCCCTCTCTCTCTCTCTCTCTGTCTGTCCCCATTCTCTCTCTCTCTCTGTGTCTGTCCCCACTCTCTCTCTCTCTCTCTCTCTCTCTCTGTCTGTCCCCACTCTCTCTCTCTCTCTGTCTGTCCCCACTCTCTCTCTCTCTCTCTCTGTGTCTGTCCCCACTCTCTCTCTCTCTCTGTCTGTCCCCACTCTCTCTCTCTCTCTCTGTGTCTGTCCCCACTCTCTCTCTCTCTCTGTCTGTCCCCATCTCTCTCTCTGTCTGTCCCCACTCTCTCTCTCTCTCTCTCTGTCTGCCCCCACTCTCTCTCGCTCTCTCTCTCTCTGTCTGTTCCCACTCTCTCTCTCTCTCTCTGTGTCTGTCCCCACTCTCTCTCTCTCTGTCCCCACTTTCTCTCTCTCTCTCTGTCTGTCCCCACTCTCTCTCTCTCTGTGTCTGTCCCCACTCTCTCTCTCTCGCTCTGTCTGTCCCCACTCTCTCTCTCTCTCTCTCTGTCTGTCTGTCCCCACTCTCTCTCTCTCTCTCTCTCTGTCTGTCCCCACTCTCTCTCTCTCTCTCTCTCTCTGTCCGTCCCCACTCTCTCTCTCTCTCACTGTGTCTGTCCCCACTCTCTCTCTCTCTCTCTGTCTGTCCCCACTCTCTCTCTCTCTCTCTCTGTCTGTCCCTCTCTCTCTCTGTCTGTCCCCACTCTCTCTCTCTGTCTGTCTGTCTGTCCCCACTCTCTCTCTCTCTGTCTGTCTGTCTGTCCCCACTCTCTCTCTCTCTCTGTCTGTCTGTCTGTCCCTACTCTCTCTCTCTCTCTCTCTGTTTCTGTCTCCACTCTCTCTCTCTCTCTCTCTCTCTCTCTCTGTCTGTCACCACTCTCTCTCTCTCTCTCTGTGTCTGTCCCCACTCTCTCTCTCTCTGTGTCTGTCCCCACTCTCTCTCTCTCTCTCTGTGTCTGTCCCCACTCTCTCTCTCTCTCTCTCTCTGTCTGTCCCCACTCTTTCTCTCACTCTCTCTCTCTCTCTCTGTTTCTGTCCCCATTCTCTCTCTCTCTCTGTCTGTCCCCCCTCTCTCTCTCTCTGTCTGTCCTCCCTCTCTCTCTCTCTCTGTCTGTCCCCACTCTCTCTCACTCTCTCTGTCTGTCTGTCCCCCACACTTTCCTTCTCTCTCTCTCTCTGTCTGTTCCCATTCTTTCTCTCTCTCTCTCTGTTCTGTCCCCACTCTCTCTCTGTCTGTCTGTCTGTCCCCATTCTTTCCTTCTGTCTGTCTCTCTCTCTGTCTGTCTGTCCCCATTCTTTCTCTCTCTCTCTGTCTGTCCTCACTCTCTCTCTCTCTGTCTGTCCCCACTCTTTCCTTCTCTCTCTCTCTGTCTGTCCCCATTCTTTCTCTCTCTCGCTCTCTGTTCTGTCCCCTCTCTCTCTCTCTGTGTCTGTCCCTACTCTCTCTCTCTCTGTCTGTCCCCACTTTTTCTCTCTCTCTCTCTCTGTCTGTCCGTACTCTCTCTCTCTCTCTCCCTCCCTCCGTCTGTCTGTCTGACCCACTTTCTCTCTCTCTCTCTCTTTCTCTCTCTCTCTTTCTCTCTCTCTCTTTCTCTCTCTCTGTCTCTCTCTGTCTCTCTCTCTCTGTCTCTCTCTCTCTCTCTGTCTCTCTCTCTCTCTCTGTCTCTCTCTCTCTGTCTCTCTCTCTCTCTCTGTCTCTCTCTCTCTCTCTGTCTCTCTCTCCGTCTCTCTCTCTTTCTCTCCCTCTCTCTTTCTCTCCCTCTCTCTTTCTCTCCCTCTCTCTTTCTCTCCCTCTCTCGTCCTCCCTCTCTCGTTCTCCCTCTCTTTCTTTTCCTCTCTCTCTATGTACCTCTGCCTCTCTGACTTTCCTGGGTAATGGGAGAGAAAATTAAAGAGCGACCTCATTGTACAACGTACAAAATATTAACATTTACAATCCTTGGTTAAAGAGAATATTGATAAAGGAATTGCTTGTGAGATGAGTTCCTTTTAAACCCCAAACTCTTTCCTCATTAGATATCTTTTTTCCGCCGACAATTCCAGCCTGTAATTACAATAACATTCTGACGATTAGCAGCTTGAGATTGAAGTTAATCTGAAAATGAGCTGTGGGTCTGGCCTGAGTGAAGTCACAGACTCAATGCAGCGTCCCTCAAACATGCAGAGTTAACGGACCGAAACCCATGCAGACACGGGGAGAACGTGCAGACTCCGCACAGACAGTGACCCAAGCCGGGAATCGAACCCGGGTCTCTGGTGCTGTGAGGCAGCGGTGCTAACCACTGTGCCACCGTGCCGCCCCTGTTATTGTAGCAGAAATAGTGAACAAGGGTCCCCGAGATAGAAAATTTTCTGACTGTAACAATGAGAATGATGCTATTTTATCATAGAATCCCTACGGTACAGGAGAGGCCATTCGGCCCATTGAGTCCGCACTGACTCTCTCACAGAGCATCTTACCCAGGTCCTATCCCCGCACTATCCCAGTGGTTAATATCCCTAACCTACACCTCTTGTGTTACCAAGGGGCAATTTAGCCGATTCCCCCTAATTTAATCCTCAATCACAGAATCCCTACAGTACAGGAGAGGCCACTCGGCCCATCAGGTTTGCACTGACCCTCCGACAGAGATCCCACCCACACCATTTCCCGTAATCCCATGTATTTACCCCGCTAATCCCCCTAACCTGCACATCTTTGGACGCTAAGGGGCAATTTAGCATGGCCAATCCACCTAACCTATACATCTTTGGACACTAAGGGGCAATTTAGCATGGCCAATCCACCTAACCTGCACATCTTTGGACACTAAGGGGCAATTTAGCATGGCCAATCCATCTAACCTATACATCTTTGGACACTAAGGGGCAATTTAGCATGGCCAATCCACCTAACCTGCACATCTTTGGACACTAAGGGGCAATTTAGCATGGCCAATCCATCTAACCTATACATCTTTGGACACTAAGGGGCAATTTAGCATGGCCAATCCACCTAACCTGCACATCTTTGGACACTAAGGGGCAATTTAGCATGGCCAATCCACCTAACCTGCACATCTTTGTACACTTAGGGGCAATTTAGCATGGCCAATCCACCTAACCTGCACATCTTTCAGACTGTGGGAAGAAACCGGAGGACCCGGAGGAAACCCACGCAGACACAGGGAGAACGTGCAGACTCCGCACAGACAGTGACCCGAGTCCTGAATTGAACTTGGGTCCTGGCGCTGTGAGGCAGCAGTGCTAACCGACTGTGCCACCCTGCAGATGATCATATTAATATTTAGAGTGAGAGATGTCCTGATGCAAGCATCGCAATTTGAATTTATATAGCACCCTTGAACATGACAAATATACCAGGGTGTTTCACTCGAACACTAAGAAGAGTCGCATATTGAGATGGCCTGGTGGTATTATCGCTAGACTATTAGTCCAGACAGTAAGCTAATGTTCTGGGGACCCGGGTTCGAATCCCGCCACGGCAGATGGTGGAATTTTAATTCAGTAAAAAATATCTGGAATTAAGAATCTACTGATGACCATGAAACCATTGTCGGAAAAACCCATCTGGTACACGAATGCCCTTTAGGGAAGGAAATCTGCCGTCCTTACCCGGTCTGGCCTACATGTGACTCCAGAGCCACAGCAATGTGGTTGACTCTCAACTGCCCTCCAAGGGCAGCTAGGGATGGGCAATAAATGCTGTCCAAAGAATGAATAAAATATGAAATCCTGAGGGGGGGCATGACAAGGTGGGCACTTTGAGGATGTTTCCCCTTGTGTGAGACGAGAGCTCGGGAGATAGAGTTTAAAACTAAGCGGTCTCCAATTTAGGATGGAGATGAGGAGAATTCTTTTCTTTCGGAGATTGGTCAGGCTGGGTCATTGAGTGTACTCACGGCTAAATTAGGTCGATTATTGATTAATATAGGGGGCCAAAGGGGAGAGGGCGGCCAATCAAATCAGCCATGATCTTATCAAATGACAGAATGGGGCCGAATGGCCTTCTCCTGCTCCTGATTCATCTGTTCATATTCCTGGGATGTTTTGCTGCAATTGTTGGTGAGGCCACACCTGGAGTATTGTGTGCAGTTTTAGTGTCCTTATCTGAGGAAGGATGTCCTTGCTATAGAGGGAGTGCAGCGAAGGTTTACCAGGCTGATTTCTGGGATGGCAGGTCTGTCATATGAGGAGAGACTAAGTCAGTTACGATTATATTCACTGGAGTTTAGAAGAGTGAGGGGGATCGCAAAGAAACTTATAAAATTCTAACAGGGTAGATTCAGAAAGAATGTTCCCGATGGTGGGAGGAGTCCAGAACTAGGGGTCATAGTTTGAGGATAAGGGATAAACCTTTTAGAACTGAGGTGAGGAGAAATTTCTTCACCCAGAGGGTGGTGAATGTGTGGAATTCACTCCCACAGAAAGTAGTCGAGGCCAAAACGTTGTGTGATTTCAAGAAGATATTAGATATCGCTCTTGGGGCTAAAGGGGTCAAGGGATAAGGGGGGAAGGGGGGATCAGGATATTGAATTTGATGATCAGCCATGATCAGAATGAATGGCCAAGCAAGCTTGAAGGACCGAATGGCCTCCTTCTGCTTCTAGTTTCTGTGACCAAAAGCTTGGTCAAAGAGGTCTTGGGTCACTGTCTGTGCGGAGTCTGCATGTTCTGCCCGTGTCTGCATGGGTTTCCTCCGGGTGCTCCGGTTTCCTCCCACAGTCCAATGATGTGCTGGTTAGGTGGATTGGCTGTGCTAAATTGTTCCTTAGTGTCAGGGAGACTAGCTAGGGTAAATGCATGGGGTTACAAGGATAGGGCCTGGGTGGGTTTGTGGTTGGTGCAGACTCGATGGGCTGAATGGTCTCCTTCTGTACTGTAGAGATTCTCTGATTCTAGAACATCCCTCCCTGACCTCCTGAACTCGCAAACATCACTCCCCCTCCAACTCATCCACTCGCCGACAAAAACCCACAAGCTTGTTGAAGCCATCCGTGCTATACCTCGTTTGCCAACTGCGCGATGACCTGTTCAACTCATCCACTACCTGCCTTCTGTCTCAGTGCCCCACGTGGAGTATCCTTCCCGAGCAAGATCTACCTTCCGTCAGGGAATGGGATAGGTGGGAAGTCACTAGCAAGTTCCTTGTGACAATGCCATCTGTTGAAAAGCAGGCTTTGACCAGCCAGAGAGAGGGGTTACCCTTGCTGAACAGGTTCAGGAGAGGCCAGAGCATCTGTGCAGCCAACCTCCACCACTGGGGCCTCGACCCCCTACGCACCTGTGGAGGGACACAAACAATGATGAATATTATTGTGCTGTCCCCGCTAAAGACTAAGTGACGGACAAATCACCTTAAACCCAGCAGAATGAGATTATCACCAATGATTTGCATTCACTAAATAAAAGGTAAATAATGGACCCCTGCTGAGATAATTAGAGGCTGGGAGGAGGGCGGATGAGAAGGTTTCTGCGAGCAAGAATCACACATCATTGACTGACCTGCCTCCAGTGTTAATCCAGAATTGCTTTATTTATATTCTGATTTATGTTATTTGTCTCCCACAGTGAACTCCCGACCCCTGTCATCCGAGTTGGAAAAGGATGAGAAGGTAAGCTATGACATCTCAAAGAACAAAGAACAGTACTGCACAGGAAACAGGCCCTTCGGCCCTCGAGGGCCTGTGCCGCTCCTTGGTCCAACTAGACCAATCTCCTGGCCTGTTTACTTCCCTTTGTTACTTAAAATATCTTAGAACATAGAATCCAGCAGTGCAGAAGGAGGCCATTCAGTCCATCGAGTCTGCACCAACCACAATCCCACCCAGGCCCTATCCCCATAACCCCATGCATTTACCCTAACTAGTCCCCCTGACACTAAGGGGCAATTTAGCATGGCCAATCCAACCTAACCTACGCATCTTTGGACACTAAGGGGCAATTTAGCATGACCAATCCAACCTAACCTACACATCTTTGGACACTAAGGGGCAATTTAGCATGGCCAATCCACCTAACCCGCACATCTTTTGGACACTAAGGGGCAATTTAGCACGGCCAATCCACCTAACCCGCACATCTTTTGGACACTAAGGGGCAATTTAGCACGGCCAATCCACCTAACCCGCACATCTTTTGGAGTGTAGGAGGAAACCGGAGCACCCGGAGGAAACCCACACAGACACGGGGGAGAATGTGGAAACTTCACACAGACAGTGACCCAACCAGGAATCGAACCCAGGTCCCTGGTGCTGTGAGGCAGCCGTGCTAACCACTGTGCCACCGTGCCGCCCCCTCCTTCTAAAACACAGATGTGACACCTAATCACTTTTAGAGCAACAGCAATTTTCATCTGCATAGCGCCTTTTGTCACAGGTAAAACAATCCCAAGGTGCTTCACAGGAGCGTTGTCAAATGAAGGGTCGATATTGGGACAGGTGCGGTGGGTTTTCAAGGAGGAAAGTAAGGCATGGGGGTTTAGGGAATGAATTCCAGAACTGGCACACTGAGGTGTGCAGGTGGAGAGCTGAGAGCGTGAATAAGACGATATAAATAGGGGACGTCTGGCACACTGGAAGCAATGGAGAAAATGCTGGAAAATCTCAGCAGGTCTGGGCAGCATCTGTAAGGAGAGAAAAGAGCTGGGGTTTCGAGTCCAGATGACCCTTTGTCAAAGCTAAAAGAAAGTGGGAGATATTTATACTGCAGGGGGAGGGAATGAAAGATGAGTCATAGCCACAGAAACCAGGGGAAAGGCTGCTAATGGCAGCCCACAGAGAGAATAAAGGGTGTGAATGGCCAAACGGCAGAGAAGCTGAAATCAGAGGGTAAATCCACGTGGGGTAAGTCGGGGACAAAGACAGTCGCAGAGGAAGCCACATTTACCTTGTCCAATACTAGGAGAGAACTGGAAAGCAGTGAAGATGGACGGGTGGGTGGGGAGGGGGGGGTGGTGGGTGGGGGGGAGAGACATGCGGACATCCTGTCGGAGAGAAGAGCAGTACTTCCTCAGGGTAAGCATTCCTGGAAGAGCAGCCTTTTCCCCGGGTTTCTGTGGCTACGACTCATCTTTCATTCCCTCCCCCTGCAGTATGAATATCTCCCACTTTCTCTGCCTTTTAGCTTTGACAAAGGGTCGTCCGGACTCGAAACGTCAGCTCTTTTCTCTCCTTACAGATGCTGCCCAGACCCGCTGAGATTTTCCAGCATTTTCTCTTTTGGTTTCAGATTCCAGCATCCGCAGTAATTTGCTTTTAGCTGCGGGGGGGGGGGGGGGGGGGGGGGGGAGAGCTGTGAGTGTGAACAAAACGATATAAATAGGGGCTAGCTGGGACACTGGGTTGTGTGGTGGGGGGGTGGGGGAGGTAGAGCTAGGAGAATGAGGAGGCTATCACTTTGGGGATTTTTATTCACTAAATATTCCCAGTTTGAGGCAATCAGAAGACCAGGCTGGGAGGTGGGAAGAGTCGCTGTCATTACGGACTCTCCTGCCTTCAGTGTGAATCCAGAATTCCGTGGCTTTTCTTTCTCTCTCTCCGAGTGTCCCCCCCACCCCCGCATGCACCCCACCGCCCCACAACTCCCTGGCCTGTTTCCATCTCTCTCCCTCTGTCTCGCTTTCCCCTACCTCCCCCCACCTAGGACTCTTTCCCTCTCTCTTTCTCATTCTCTTTCCGTCTTTTGCTTTCTCTCTCCATCTCTCTGACCCTTCCTCTCTCAATCTCTCGGTGGCGATGAGGGGAATTTCACAGTAACTTCATTTCAGTGTTAATGTAACATACAGTGAAAAGTATTGTTTCTTGCGTGCTATACAGACAAAACATACCGTTCATAGAGAAGGAAAGGAGGGAGTGCAGAATGTAGTGTCACAGTCATAGCTAGGGGGTAGAGAAAGATCAACTTAATGTGAGGTAGGTCCATTCAAAAGTCTGACAGCAGCAGGGAAGAAGCTGTTCTTGAGTCGGTTGGTTCGTGACCTCAGACTTTTGTATCTTTTTCCTGACGGAAGAAGGTGGAAGAGAGAATGTCCGGGGTGCGTGGGGAGTCCTTAATTATGCTGGCTGCTTTTCCGAGGCAGTGGGAAGTGTAGTCAGAGTCAATGGATGGGAGGCTGGTTTGTGTGATGGATTGGGCTACATTCACGACCTTTTGTAGTTCCTTGTGGTCTTGGGCAGAGCAGGAGCCATACCAAGCTGTGATACAACCAGAAAGAATGCTTTCTATGGTGCATCTGTAAAAGTTGGTGAGAGTCGTAGTGGACATGCCAAATTTCCTTAGTCTTCTGAGAAAGTAGAGGTGTTGGTGGGTTTTCTTAACTATAGTGTCGGCATGGGGGGGACCAGGACAGGTTGATGGTGATCTGGACACCTAAAAACTTGAAGCTCCCGACCCTTTCTACTTCATCCCCATTGATGTAGACAGGGGCATGTTCTCCTTTATGCTTGGATGGCAGGAAAGAGGAGGTAACAGAGGACAGTAAAGTTTTAAATGTGTTATATGATACGGAATCTCTGCTGGGATGGAGTTTCTCCCTCGAGCTGAGTCTCAAGAGTCCAGCAGGGAGAGGAAATGTCATTCAAGCATTCCCCGTTCCTGGTCTCCATCCCACACTTTA